>NW_006438113.1:19883411-19935785 GCF_000325575.1 Pteropus alecto | reverse complement strand
TGAGTTTGTTATGATTTCCCCACTGTATTATATATGATACTTATAGTATAGTCCTGCCCACATCAGACTATAAACTCAAAGAGGGCAACTGACTATTCTCTGTCCTCATGAACATAAAATTTCCATTCAGTTGAGGTCTTCCTAGGTGGTCTACCATCCCAGTACTAACCCGTCCCAACGTAGCTTAGCTTCTGAGATCAGACCGGATTGGGCTTGTTCAGGGTAGCATGGCTGTAGACTCCATTCAGTTGAACTTAACGTGTCGCCCTAACTATATGCAAGATGCTCTACCAAAACTAGATTCAAATCCTTTGAATCAGGCTCTACCTACAAAAAAAAAAAAAAAAAAGCAAATGGATAAGAATCCAGGTTTAGAATGAAATAGACCATGAAACGTAATATGAAATATCAGGCACCTTAGTCTGTCACTTGCCAATTGTAGGGTCTTGAAATAAAAACATAACCTCGTAGAGCCTCTTCTTTCTCATTTAAAAATGAGAATGATTATCTTTATTTCATAGGATTATCACAAAGTAAAAATAAAACAATGTATACAAAATGCTTATCTCAGCCTAGCATATATGAGCACTCAATAAATGGTAGGATGTACTTACATTTGATTTTCATTCCAATACAGAAAATATCTATAGCACAGAAATCATAAAATCATTGTACTAGAAAATGTTGAAAGAGAAGCTACATTTTTGGCATAAGAACATATCTTAAATAATTTCAGGGGAAGATAATAGATTTCTGCACTCTTCAAGTCCTGAAAAGGGGGAGGGAGACTAAAAGGCAACTAAGAGCAAAAATAGAATGAATTTACCTAATTCTTTACTGCACTGTTTAACCTCTGCTTTCTTAATCATATGCACAGCAGGGGAAAGGATGTGCTAAAACAATTCATGTGTCATGAACAAAGCAGCCGCAGATTTTAGCTCAAAAATCACACTAGGAAAACCACCAGTTGGAAGTAAAGTAATAAGGCCAAATTTATTTTTTTAATTGAGTCTTGAGTTACAAGCAACCCTTTAATTACATTAATCAAGAAGGCTTCCTCTCAGCAAATGATGAAGAGAAATACATTGTTGTAACTTTTGCTAAACTTGTTTTTTAAACTGTTGGATATTATTTGGACATATGGAAAATAAATCCCTAGATTTTTAATTTTTTTCTCAATCATTTCTATGTAACTATAGCAAAAGACAAACACCATTCTAGACATGACTGACTCTAAAAGACTATAAATTAAATTTAAAATGTTTTCATTTAAATATTTACAACATTAGCACTCCTCAAAATTTTATTTTGTTATTAGACTTAAACACCATAATTTTTACTTCCATTGTTCTCATTTTTAAATTTTAACATAGGTTCCCACAAAGTCTCCAAGAAAATGCGGTCTACCAATTTTATGATTTGATGATTGTCAGAAAATGGGCTCTACTTGACCCATTGGACGGGTGAAAAACCTAACCCTTATAGGAAAATAAATGACTTGCCCAAAGGTTGTATAGTTAAATACCAGAGCTAGAGCTAACACTAAACCCAGGCCTGTCTGACCCAAGCTCTCCACCAACACCATGTCCATCTCTTGTCCTGGAATGCTCTTCTTTTGTCTCTATGCTTTTATACATGCCACTTCCCTCTCTGTCTCCCTTTCTGTATGAAATATTTTTTCTCTATAACCAATTCTATCTGCATGCTAACCTTATTTATCCTTCAAGGTTTAACTCAGACACCATCTCCCCTTTATGCTTACCCCAAATCCCATCCTCTCTTTCCTCCCACTGGAATGAAATGGCTGTCTTTCCTCTATATTCCTAGAACACCTTACATATACTTCTAATGATTATTTTATTCTGCAAACTACCTTGTATGTCTTTGCTACCAAGCCCCCACCTGCACACTAGAGTATGACCTCTTTGAAAGTTGAGGAATGTGTGTTGGTTGTCCCTGAATCCCCAGGACCTAAACCGTGCTTGGCTTGTAGTGCATGCTCAGTAAAGTTACCCTGAGAAATGTTTGTATGAATGAGAGTTTAAAAACACAGAGTGCCTCGTTCCCTAAAAAACTTGCAAAAGCTTTGAGGAGCTTGTAGTTAAGCTTAACTTTTGAAGACATATAGGATTTATAAAGGAAAGGAAAGGATGTTAAAATTTAAAGTAAGGTATTTGTAATAAGCCCTGAATTGAAGATTTCCAAAATATAACGTCATTACAGGAAATGCAAAGAAACATATTTCGGTCATTGCCAGTCATACTTTGAGAATATAATTAACATTTTACAGTAAGAGCCGTAAGAGTGTACATTAAACATTTTATGTTCTCTGGCCTTTAAAAATGATTATTGCCATGTAATTTACACTTTATTCAAGAAAGTACAACAAACATGGCATCTTTTTAATCAGTGTCTCCAAGCAGCCCAGCAACAATTCATTCGGTCTACTATTTTATAAATGAGATTTGTTTGAGCCAGATGGTTTGTCTTAGATAACTAAGAGCAATCTTGGTGTATGATGAAACAGACCTAGTTCTTCAGCAAGAACCACTCCTGTGTTGCACTGGTATATCAGCCCTTCTCACGCTAGGAGGCGCTAAAGAGCCAGCATAGATATCCTCAAAAAGGAGGGGCCATTAGCCCTAGTACAACAACAGTAAACTAGCTCAGATTCCATCTAAGAAAAAAGGTACAAACACTGTAGTCATCTTAGTAAAAGAATGGAGTTAGATATGACCAGTTATTCAATAAAGTTAAAATAATATATGGGAAACACTTTGGGAAGGAGTGCTGTCGTGTGAGTTTTAATTTCCAAATACATACCTATATTCTGCAGATCAGCCATGTGCTGCTTTTTTCTTGGATTAATGTCTAGTTTTTTGAAAGAGTAGCAGCATTTCAGTACTATTCCCGTGTGTATACAGTTGGTCATGTTTGTCAAGAGCTTTGGGAGGAAAGAACTACATAAATATCAGTAGTTATTAATATTTGGCTTTTTTATATTTAGCTATCAAATGTGTTTTCCACAATCTATGACCAGAGGTCTATTTGTGTCCCTCCGGCTATAAATATTTTAAGTAAAAATAACCATTAACCAACAATATTTCTTCTGTTCTTCTTTATAATCAAAGCAATATTTTATCAGCAATCAATAATTATGCTTAACGGAGTTTATTTTACCATTTTTTTAAATATTTAAATGATTTAATGTCACTTAGTCCTCTGGCTTTGGGTTATTATTATGAAGAGTAGCTAGCTGACATATATCCCACCGTGGCCTTTGCTTCCTTGCTCTTCTCTTTGTCTGGATGATCCCCTAACCTGGTTCATCATTCAGTTGTCCGCTAAATAAAGGGTGACTAACCCAATAATCCCTATTCTAGTGCAATTGTAGCCATTTTCACATATTATTCTAACTGATTTTACAGATATTTGTATCCCCTGCCTTCTGACTTCACCTCCAGATTATCACCCCTGTGAAGGCAGAAATCTTGCCTATGATGTGTCTGCCTGGCTGGAATGCACCCAGATCGATTGAATTGAACTTTAAGTATGTGATCTGGTACAACATAAAGCTTACTAGCTCCTAGCAAATCCATCAAAGTGGTTTCTTACTTTTTCTTAAATGATATTTTCACTCTATTTTCTTTGAAAGATTCAATGTATTAAAAAAAGGTGTGTGGGGGGTTGAAATAGTTGGTTTGACTTACAACTGGTTCTCGAGACTAGAGTTCAAATTCTAGTTTAGGTTAAAAAACAAATTAGATTCAAGGGCTTTTTGCCACATACCCCATCCATTAATTCATTTTTTAAAGAATCATACAAATTCCCATGTTTGGCATCGACTCATAAGAACAAAAATAGGCTAAAATTTATTGGCAGAGCTACATAAAAGCAGTCTGCAAATACAGGCCTATACTCTGGCTCAAGCTAGCAACATTAGTCCTTCACTTTTATAAGCACTAAATTTTACTCTAGTTTTAATAATAATAATAATAAATATAATAATAAAATCTTTTTTATATAAGAGGTTCAACTTGTTAAAATGCACTGAGACTCATGGTACTTTATAGGACCTAGTTTATACTCTCTTTGATGATTTCAAGGTGATAACTTCATGTGATTCATTGCCACCTAGTTCTGAATTTTAATAATACAATGACTCATCATGGTTTTTACATTTCTTAGTGAACCAACTTAGTTAAAACCATTGCAGTTGTTTTTACTGGGGTCATCTGAGCTACAGTTCCCGTAATACTCATGAAAGGGACATGCTTATGTGTTTTGAACAGCCGTAATCTATCATGGCTGGTGCCAGGTCGACACATTATGAGTTTACAGTGTCAGCCCAGTGAATTAAAGCTTTGTTGTAGACCGGCTTGCTATGCAATTATTTCCAGTTAATATCCTATAAATCATCACTCTTCACATGACAATCAGCAATTTCTATCTAGCATTCTGAGCATACATGTTTTCTCTTAATTGTGCTGCCTGATTCTGCACCTAGAACAGTGTGACATTACTGGTACCAATAGCTTAGGAAATAAATATCACTGTCACTAGAACCTATTTAAGGAATATTCTCTGTTCTCACTTTTTTGTCGAGCTGTTTGGTATTTATGTTGAAATAATAGGAAATGAATTTAAATAGAAACACTTCTCATGTCTTATCTCTGAAAACAAAAAAAAATCATAATTTACAATAAATTAGCACAGCAGTTGTTAGTGTAGCTTAGCTTTATTTTGCAATTCTCACACCTAAGCTCACAAGATGACACTTTTTCTGATAAGGTAATCTTTATAAGGTAGTTCTGTAGGTGATTAAATCTGACAGATGCTAGTGAGATGGTGAAGTTCCGAGATGTAACAGCACACCTTAAAGAAAAATTCTTGTTAAAATAATAATATGTCTTATGATCTACCAATAGAAAAATCAGTCTGATAAAAGAATAAATCAGTTATAATACTGTATTTCTGTGTCTAAAACCAAAAAAAAAAATACTAATAAGCAATAAATAAACCAAATATAGCAAGATAAAATGTAAGGAAAGGGGTATTTTTTTGGAATAATTACTGTAAAATATCATCTCCCCAGTCATTTCTTTGTATTTACTATCACTGCTGAGCCAAACAGAATAAAATGTTTCAAATAGAAACAGAAGCTAAAGAAATAGAATGTGTCTTTTCATAATATTTTGATACTCTATCTGTTCTTCAAAACATGCCTTGAACACCAACCAGATCCTTCAAAGGTAAAACCTTCATCTTCTCCTAGGGCAGTGATGATTTCCAATGATAGTCCAATACAAAATCTGTTAAAACTTAGTTGTAGATTGTGTAATTAGATAAACCCAATTAATACTATGGCTTAATTTTGCAATGTACCTTTATTATTTGCATGGTTTTAGTCCTTGTTTCTTATTTCTGCAGAAGAATTTCAAAACAGTAGTTCATTGTCCTTGCTTGTTTTTGATTATTTAAATGATGTTAGATTTGCTAGAATGGATTGATATTGCAATCTCTTGAAACACTATATTACAGCATGTGCTGTTTTCTGATTTTCTTATCTAAATATCAGTTGCCTAATGTATGGAGTTCATTTATAAAAACCAGGAAGTTCCCTGAATCAAAATTAGCATACCAGGTCAGATTTTCTGGCTTCATTAGCAACCCCTAATACCAAGGCTGTGTTCATACAAGTGTGAAAATCAGAACAATCCTTCAAGGGTTTTCCTGGCCTGATTAATTTCCTTGTCTGGGAACAGGCTACACTCATCCTAATATTCCAGTCTTACCGCCACAATCTATTCATTTTGTGTAACTCCTTCTAGCATGGATGTGAAGAACCTGACCATAAGCAGGGGAGAAATATATAAAGTCAAGGAGCAGGGATAGACATCCAGATGAGGAGCATCCTGAGTTATAGGTCATACTGGGGATAGAAAGGAGTATGAAAAAAAAAAATCTTAAAATTTGATGTCCTGTGTCTCAGCAGACTATATAGCAGGGAGGCAGGTGGGAGGAGTGATGGAATGTTGACCATATGAGACCACAATGATTTCCTACATTTAATTATTCAATAAATATTTATTACTTTCCCACTATCAGTCACCTGCCAGACAGTGAAGTGGGAAACAAAAGAGACCAAATCCCTATCCTTGGAGAGCTTGGTTAGCATTGTTATAGACATAAATATGTGACATGAAAATATTAAAAAGAACAAGCTTCACACTTTTAAGCTCTTCCCTGGCACTGTATTAAGAGCTTTATGCATATTGATTTAATCCTCACAAAAAACCATGTGGTGGGTAACTATTATTATTCCCATTTTCTAGATGAAGAAACAGTGTTCTTTGCTGTGGGTCCGTAGATGAATAAGTATCCTCAGAGAGCTGCAATTATGCCTTCTCCTTGTGATGCAGTGTTTCAATATAGCAGATGATATAAGATTTTTGGTGCAAAGAATTTTCAGATAGTATTCATGTATTCTGTTTCCCTGTCCAATAAATGAATGATTCAAACTATGAAAATAGGTGCCTAAAATTCACAAGACAGATGCAATACTATAGTCACTATAAGACGGCTGACAAAATAAAGCCAGAGTACCACTGGGTCTCTGCTAGAAGAGTAACTTGGTACGGCTGTCTAATTCCTTCTATGAAATGAATGGAACTGATCTGGAATTAGAGCTACAGGATGGACAGTGAAACTCGTCCACAGCAGAACTAATATCTTATTCACCCAGGTTTGACTTTAAAATTATATCAGCTATGAAAATTATTTCACTGTCTTCTGTCATGAGTAATCGGGCTATATTTAATTTTAATCATTAAAATGTAAAAATAATAAAAAACCACCAAAATAGTCTATAGTCAATTTTCTGATAAAGTAAATTTGTTTTTTTCCCATTTGTGATTTAAATGGCCTCCAGAAAGTTTTTTGGAACTAAGTGTTAATTAAAAATATGGAAATGGATTTAAAGCACATTACAGCACACAGTGGAAGAATAATCACAAGAGATTTGTTCACACAACCATACCCATTTCTCAATGTGTTTTTAACTGTCCAGGTTATTGGTTGTTTTTCTGCATGCCTATTCCTAGAAAAAAAAACTGCAATTCCAATGAAAATAGTAATTATAATTACAACAAATAGGACAAATTGCTATTTGAGCAGGAACATGAAGTTTTAGTCACCCAAGCAAGCTGATGCTTCTGTACTTTGCTGTTTACACAAAAGACTTAAGCATGTTCTCAGATTTCTTTATTAACCAAAGGCTTTTTATATTTTTCCATCTTTATAAAAAATCAGCCCTACATGCTTTACTTTCATTGACTTAGTTTGGAACAGAAGTGTAGTGCTATGAAAGACCAGTGAACAAATTCTCTTTCTGAAATTCCAGAGAATTTATGCCTTCAGATCTCTGGTGTCCACATATCATTTTTCTTTCCTGAACCTCTATTCCCTCACCTGTAAACTGGAGAGAAACATTTTGTAGGACCATAAACACTGGGGTTCTGCTTGCCCCTAAGATTTAGGTGCATGGACTTCGGAGTCAAGTAGATCTGGTTCAAGTTCTGACAGAATTCGATGTTTTCTGGTTGTGTGATCTTGGTAGAGTTTCTTAACCTCTTTGAGCTTTAGGTTCTTTATTCAAAAAATTAGGTCAATAAAGCCTCTCCTAACAATGTAGTGTGAACTGAAGGAGGTCATATTTATAATGTGCTTCCTAACAAGCCCAAGGCCAAGTTTGGAGTTAAGTTCTTAGTAAACAAGAGCTGGGCTTTTTTTTATCATCAATATTTATTTTCCTGGATAATGTTGCCACAATTCTAGTGGGTACCGTCCACATTGTTTTGGGGATGAGGGGTGCAGGGGTTGGGGGATGGCCCTGGACTCAGGCAACTCAGAAAAAGATTTTCTGATATTACTCTCATCGGGAGCTATATGTGTGTGTTAGGGGGCGGGGGGTGGCAGTGGTATCTCTGGAGAATTCCTTAGAATCTTAAACTACACTGTGTCTATGAAACAACTGTTAGTTTAAGCAATGCAGTCAAATCAGTGAGAAGCTGTTTAGCTCTTTGACATTATGCTAATCACGGGAACACTCTAGGACTCCAGTTGTAACTGAGAAATGCAGGTATTGAACGAATGCAACAATAAACCATTAGGTTTGCTTCTCTAGGTATTATTTTTCATGATAAACTTTTTAAACTGAATTGTAGTTGATCAAACAACTGGCGACCCTTAAATTTTTTAAATGAATGATTACTCTAATGGCATGCCCAATACCTAGTGAATACCTCTTATGTGCAAAGCCCTTAGCTAGGGACCCTCGAAATGAATAAGACATGGTCCCTGCCCTCAAATTGTTTCCACAAAGTGTTGGGAGATCATTTATGTATGGCTATAATTCAAGGTTCAATGTAACAAGTATATGCAAGAGAAACAAGCAAAATACTTCGAAGCACAAGGGAGATCAAGAAAAACTTCACTGAGGCAAATAAGCTGGCCTAGAAGTCCAAATGGAATATTGACTGGCAGGGATGAAGGAGAAACGCCCTCCCAGCAAAGGGAGCAGCACAGAAAAGATTCTAGCTGAGGAAGTACCTCCATCCATGTTTTCTTTTTTTTTCTTTTTTCTTTTTTTGCATGTAACAAATATTTATTGAACATTCACTATGTTCGAGGCACCTGCATAATGGGAATAACTAAGTAGTCCAGTATAACTGTAGTTCAATGCAAGAACTTGGATCTGAAGTTTACGTGATAGGCATTGTCACAAAAAAGAAGGGGGCAGGTGTGACAGACATCATGAAGATGCCCTCCCACATACACATTTTGTGGTTGATTTAATGTTAGGGACAAGAGAGATGGAATAACTGAAAACAACCTCAAGGTTTTGAATCCGGTCACTAAGAGGCTGTTGATGCCACTGACAGATAAGGAAAATGGAGGAAGAGCAGGTTTGGAGAAGATAATTAAGGAGAAATAAACGGACAAGCTGCAACCTGTTTAAGATTCCAGTAAGCACTGGGCATGTAATCCAAATATTCTTCTACATCATGACAAAAATAATGAATCTAGGGATCTTCATATAGTGGTGACTTTAAAAGTCTTGTATAAGTAAAGAAAAATCCACTTGAAATTTAAAATCATAAGATATTATATCTGTAACTGGACTGAAGATGACCTAGTCCAACCCACTGATTTTAAAAGTAAAGAAACCACATCTCAGACATGCTCTCTATTGAATGGCAGGGCCAATGCAGTACTTTTAACTACACGTTTAAAGTGAAGGGGGGGGGGGGTTTGGGGTGGGGAGATCAGATTTCTAAAACATTGAAATTTGGAATAAAGATACAATCTAAATTTTTCAGAGTTTCTGTTATTTTAGTTTAAACTAGCAGGATTTACAGATTATAGATGAGAAGTCTTTTTGAGAAAATTTATTATTGTATATACAATAATCATTTTTGTAGTTAACTTCCAAGAATTCAGATTCCATGGAAAGCATCAGAACCTTAAAGTACCTGGAGCTGTTCCTTGCATGGGAAGACATGACTCTTTTTAGATCATTAAAATAATGACACCCCATGTATATAATAAGGGGCTGCCTTGCTTAGAAGGAAAGGGTTGGGCACTTCCTGAAAGAGCCCTGTTTCTAGAATGCCAGGCACATACGAATAATTGACAGCAGTTTCCTCTTCCAAAGGAAGAAAATCGTGCCCTGCTGACCAAGGAAGAGTGCCTGATACAGTTACAGAAGCAGTTAGTGGAGATTTTAAAAAGGAGGGGGAGGGATGGTGGAGGGAGCTAAGCAGAGAGGGAAATATTTATAACTGTGACAACATGTTTCCTTGTAATAATTTATGAGCCCACTGGAGAAAAAGGAAACACACAAACTATGAGTAAAATATCCAAAATGTAAACATCATGCTTTCTGCAAATTTTCTTTAGTTAAAAATTAAGGTTGAGGTTGACTAAAGTAAATGACTATATTTTCGTGGTCTCTTATTTTCTTGATGCCATCTGATTTACAACGTCCTGTGTTGTTTTTTAATCTATATTTGTCAGCACATTTTTAATGTCAGATTGCTTAAAATAGACATCTTGGGTCTAAGAGGTTAGAAATAATAATATGATGTTGACTTCTCTAAAGGTTTCATAGCACTTACAAACATTCTAGTTTTGCCTCAAAAAGCTTTATATTTCTAAAAGAAATTAGTTTCAATACAGTTTTAAAAAGGTTTTTGGTTTCGAGTTTTTTTTTTCTTTTTCTTTTTTTTTTGCTCTCAACTGATGACTTCAGGACAGAAGTGCAGTTCTCTCAGTACGCTTTGAAATTAAGTAAGTTACATGTATAGCTTTATCCAAAAAAGTTTCAGCCTCTCCTTACTCAAGTAGTTTAAACTGTGAAAAATAACAGGAAGTCCATGAAAAGAGAAAGACTAGAATCAAAGACTTAGGGTTCTTCCATTCTAATTTCTCTTCTAACCATTGTGATTTATTGTCTCATATTTCTGCAAATTTTAGGTACTTGTTCAAAAAGAATATTCTCAAATATGAAGGCCATGAAATAGTTTCCTTTTCATATAAGCTATCATAAGATGTAATTAAAATGTAATATATATAAAATACAAATTTTAAATTTATATGTGATGATTCAAAACAGACTTTCCACAAAGATAATTGCATAACTAATCTTTATTATTCTAGTCGACAGATACTGATACTTCCAATTCTTAAAACAAGGGAAATTTTAGAGTATTTCCTCAATTTTAAATATTAAAAACCTAAAATTTAAATAGAACACCTTTAATGAAACCAAACAAAAATTCATCCATGATCACAACTGTATGAAATAGTTTACAATTGAGTTCAAGGATATGTCTTTTAGAGTATAACTTAGTAAGCTGAACAAATATACTCTGAGTAGCTTCTAAAAATATTTTTGAAAAGCATTAGTTATTTTCTAACTATTTATAATGGAACCAACCATACTTTCCATCTCTCATACTGAGGAAGTTGGAGGATAAGGTCAAACTAAGAATCAAAAATCCAATGTTGAATTTAGTAATTTCAAGTGCTCTCTGGTATTTCAATTTTCAAAAGAAAGACATGTTGAAAGTTTGCCCTATATGCCCTAACGCTTTACTTTTGATGAAATTTGTTAAAAAGAAATCTTTTTGAAGTGAACTCAGTCTGGGCAACCACAGGCCACACTGGATGCTGAAAATCGAAAGATAAAAAGAGTAATAAATTTTCGTTTTGTTTATCTGTTAACTCATAGATACAGAGAACAGACTGATGATTGCCAGAGGGGAGGGGAGTTGGAGGGCTGGGTGATAAAGGTGAAGGGATTAAGAAATACAAATTAGTAGTTAACAAAACAGTCATGGGGATGTGGAGTACAGCATAGGGAATATAGTCAATACTATTGTAATAACTATGTGCCAGGTGGGTGCTAGCCTAATTGGAGTATTCGCTTCGTAAGTTATATAAATGTCTAAACACTATGCTGTACACCTGAAACTAATATAAAATAAAATAAAAAAGAAAGGAAGAAAAAAAGAAATTTTAAAAAAGTAATCAGTTTGGCTAGGGAAGGGGAGAGGCAGATTTTCTAATTTGAAAGTTAGATGTAAACACTTTCCTTTTCCAAATAAGTGATCTGCCTTAGTCCTGACCATGCCACACCACTCCCCAATCACACCAGGCTATTGAGATCTCAAGAGAGACCTAGGAATTCTTCAAATAAGATGGCATTGGATATATGTTTGGTATTATAAAGACCGTGACCATACGGAAACAGAGATGGCATGTCCTCATTAACAAATTCTTCTGAGTTAATTATACTGTTTGAGCAATATCAACAATTACATATAGAAATAGCATGGACAAGTGTCTTCGGGATGGCTACTCTGATCTGTCTTCCAATGCTGGCATCAGAAAGATGATCCTTTCAATAATAACAGTAATTATAAATAATGATAATACACCTTTAGGTTTAATAATACTTTCCCTTTGAAGGACTCACAGCATTTTCATCCACATTATCTAATTTGTGCTTGAAACAATTCAATGAAGTAGCCAGGTAGCAATTAACATTATCCTCCTTTTACAGATAAATAAGCTGAGGCATAGGGATTTTCTTAGCATCACACAATTAGGGATCGAGCCAAGTCTAAAGCCTGTAATTCAGTGCTCTATCTTCCAGATTATTGCCATCTTTAGAAAATTTCTGGGTATCTGAAGAACTGTTCTATCCCTCAGGAAATGTTTGCACCAGAGCCAGATCTTTTCCTTTTAAACTGCATTTACTCTAAGAGGTACTCTTTTTCATATTTATTACAGAGGATTTTGTTGTCTGAGGTCATTAAGGTAGGAATACTCAGATTCCTTTTCAAATTGTAGTGTTGGCCTGAAGCAGAATTACACTTAGAAATACTAAAGATGTGTAAAATACTCAGGAATCAGTTTCTTTAATTATCTAACTTTATTTTTTAATTTCAAGCCCAAATTAAACAAGATCGAATCAAGAGATATAAATAAAAATGGGCACGAGGTGTTAACTGGAGTGTCCTAGCCAGGTTGCAAATTGGTTTACTGTGGCCTGCCAGCTTAAATTCCTCCTTGCAGCTTCAGCTGGAATGGGTAGTCTTCATTTCCTGTCCTAACTTGTACTGTGTTACCATTCACTGTGTAGGTGATTAGCATGTGGATCTGATGGTCTCAAAGCTCTATTAAGTTATAAATGTTCAAACTACCAGTATGCTGCGAATAAAAATAGAAGTTGCTATTAGATGTCTATTCATACCCTGCAGAAGCCTGGCAACATTTTGAACCTTTTCAAAATGTAAATACTGCATATTAAGCATAGGAAAGAAAATTAATGTGCTGCATTTGCAAATTTATTTTCAAGTCAAAATGCAAAGGGGGAGGAGAATCTTATAGCAGAATTGATATTCTACATTTACAGGATGTATTAAGAAGTTTGTAATGGCCTGAACACAAAGGAAAACACTTTAGAAATGAATTATTTTGAATTTCTCTGATAATCTTAGCTTTTGAATGTACTCTCTTGATTTTAAATTTATGGCCTCAGTATGACATTACCAGAGTTTATTACATTTTGCAGGTGGCATTCATATGTTGTTACTTTATGTGTAGTGGGCAAAGGGTTACAATTCTTCCTTAAAATTTTCCAGAACTGCAAAGTACTTCTTAATTAGACTTGCAAATGAGTAATGCCTTTCTCATTTGAGGGAAAAAATATTTAAAACATTACAGGAATTTTTGTGTCTTTTTTTTGCCTTTGTTTGGGAAGAATTTGCAATAGTTTGCTTTTTGAAACTTTGACATTTTTTAGTAAGTTCTGATTTATATATGAAGTCATCATTTGACAATTCCAAACAAATGTCTTTTTAAAGCAAACCAGTGTTTTGAATGTGTTCTAGTAGTTCCAAAAGGGTTTAACAGATTTATCTCACTTTCTTCCATTCAAAACAGTGGAAAGTTGTCATCTCAATGGTATTTTTAATATCTCAAAAAGCTTAATAATTGAATTTAATGATTTAATAATTGCCACCCTAATCGTAGATGTCAGCAGTATAAACACTACCCAGAAATTACCTACACTTTCTCCAAAGAAAACAATAAACAAATGAAATAAATATCAATAAACAAAAGCAAACAATAATAATAACAAATAACAACAAACAATAAACCTAATACTATCAATATCGTTAACACATAAAAAAAGAAAGCATGAAGTAACGTGTTTTTCAGATAAAATCTTTATCGTGCTTCTTAGACACAGTGAGATCTGAAAACAGATTTTAATTCCTGTAAGTATGTTTTTAGACCCAACTGACCCTGTACTTAGTGCCAGGAGGATTCAAAATTCCTATCGTTTATTACCATGTTAGAGGTCCATTTTATATTGAATATGTAAATTATTAAAAGATTTCTAGTGATTTTATTTGGCTTGTAAGCAAAGATCTTGGATTTTTTTAAAGTTACATAATGTTTGATGATGAAATTTTGTTCTTATGAGTACTAAATTATGCCAAAAAGCCATTTACTTGATATTCTTTAAATACCATGGCATGATTCAACTAAAGCTCGGATTGTAAATCGTCTTAAATAACGCTAATGAAATGTGCACGTAACGAACAATATAACTAACTTACGTTAATTTTCATGTAACAGATAACATCTGGGGGGAAATGTATATTGGTAAGTTATGCAAAACTAATTTTCTAGCAACCACATCTGTAGATGTTATTTATTATATGTTCACTTAACAGTCCATTATTCTGTTTAGAAATCTATTCTCTTTTTTATTAGAGCTTTTAATGTACTCACCTTGGTTCAAATGGTCTGCTCATTATCTGAAAAAATATAAATGGCATTCACATGGAACAACATGATTGTTTTTATTATATCCATTTGTGTGCAAGCATTCAAAAATGGCAAGAGAAACACATTTATTGCTCTACATTCAAAGTAATATTTAGGGGGTATTTGAAAGTCAAGCAAAACCGATCATTTGGCCAAATGGATGTATGTGTATAATCAGAAACTCCTGATTTTTAATCTCAGCATTAGGCCTCAGGCAAGTCACTTAAAGGCTTTCCCTTTGTTTCTTGATCTGAAGATTATGGGTGCTATTCTCTTACAGAAGAAAGGGGGGTTGCCAGATCAGGGTACCAAATAGGAGTGTTTTTTTAATAAACATACTTGATCCTTCTTCTGTTTTTATTTTTCTAGATTTAAGAGGTAACATATTAGACTATTGAGGAAAAAATATGAGACAATTACAATTCTACAAGAATGTATAAAAATAGTTATAAAACTAGCTTTATTTAATTTGCTTCAACTATTCATAGACTTGAGGAAATTATAACGTTCTTTCAGAAAATCTAACTTAATAAAGCTGACCATGTCTCTCTGTTTTAAATAGATTTTATTACAGAACCAGCGATGTTGTAAAACATGAGGTTTTGTTGAAAAAAAACACAAAGGCCTAATTGTATTTTTTAAAGAAAGTATTGCATCAGACGGTTTCATTTAAACATATTTGCTGGCTCTGTGCTCTCACCACAATTATTGATTCTAATTTTCCTTAAACTTGTTTTTTAAAAAGGCTACTTAATGGGGAAAAAAATCACTGTGATGCTTCTGGGTTCCATGTTTATTTCAAACTGTGTATTTGACAGTATACCTTCTTATTATTAGTGAAATGACTTTATATTTAGCTTCATCTGAAACTGAGATATTTTTTCTCTTAACATACCTTACTGACACAACCAAATGTAACTCTTCATGAAAAACAAAAGTGTAGCTACGGTTTGGTTCACTGATAGTATGCCAAACACCCTGAAGAAAAGAAATTCTCACCCCCAGTTTTGTGCACAAATGAAATCAAGTGACTAGCTATATGAGTTACACTTGTGAAAGTCAAGGAAAAGAAAAACCCAACTCTCATTCAGAGCTTCACATTCTCGGGATAAATGGGAGCTTCACTTCACCAAGGAAGCGATATCGAGCTGAGGAGCTCCAGGTTTCCAAGTGCGTGCCCAGTTTACACACACACACACACACACACACACACACCCCAGTGCCAAAGACCAGGAAAACTGGGTGAGTAGCCTTATAAAGAAGTCCAGGCTACAGGGGTGTGAGGGATAAAATGAGAGACGAGCGCAAATGTCTGCTTGCATTTAAGTGTATAAACTGGTGGAAAAAGGGGGACAAGAGGGCAGGTGGTAGAATCTGCTACACATAGGAAGAAAAGGTACTCTCTTGAGAACTTCCACCAAGAGGTGAGAGAAAATAAGCAGAAAGGCCCAGCTTGTATATGGAAAAGCATAGCAGCAAGACAAATATGGCGACAGCAACAAAATAAAATTCAGCTTCATTAAAAGAAAATGCTTTTACCTTGCAAATTAGCTCATATTTACTTTCTCAGTGCCTGCAGTAAATTCAGTAACCTCCATTCGATACTTTCTTCTTTTTTCAATGTCTCACTCTCCACCACTCCCCCCAAATTTCTATTTCTTGCCCTATATCAAAGTCTATACCACTAAGTAAATACCTCATCATCTTCCCTTGCCTATGGTTTCCAGTAGCTTATGTATTCTACCTATAATATGTCAGAGGATACTAAAATATGTTTAGCTGTTTCATTTTCCTAGCTTATTAAAATAAAGAGCAATATAAGGTGTAAGAGGATGAAAAACATGATGAAAGAAGATACAGATAGGTTTGGAGAAAGCTGAAAATGCTTGTATGTCCCATTAGGAAAAAAAGAACAGCAGCTTATGAATGTGATGAGAAAAAAATAGTTCTGATATGTTTTCTTGATATCTATTTTGATTATAATTTAGTCAACTTAAGATAAACAATCTGGAATGATGTCATCTAACAGAATAGAGATTAGTGCTTAATAATATCAATAATTTCCAAATATGGCAACATGATGAAATATTATAGTTTACTGAAAACTGCATAGGCCAAGAAGTCAGCACATCACGGTTTAACTTTCAGACCTGTCATTAAGTAATTATTTGACTAAGCCAGTCATTTAATCTCTTAGTTTCCAAATTTTCTTGACTATAAAGCTAGGACACTTTAGTCCTTCTATATATTTATATTAAGCAGCAACTTCCTATAAAATCGAATTAAAATTAAAAATATGAATTCAATGCAAAATACGTTGGTAAGACCAAGCAATAACTTAGCCTCCAATACATTTTAAAACCTACCTAAATAAAAACATTAATATTTAAATGATGAAATAGTTTAATATGTAAGTTTATATGAAATACTGTGGAGAAGTTAGAAATTAATTTATGATGTTTTCTGGATTTTCCAGGCCTCATGGGATGGTATTTATTTGGTGAATTTATGCATTTCCAGAGTATTGTCTTCAAACTTGTAGGCTCAAGGTCTGACTTTGTCAGCATAAAGAGTGTAGCTTCATCTCAGGGCCACAAAAACAGCCTCGTGGAGCTTACTATGTAAACTAGAACATCAAATTATTGATTTACAGTAAGGAAGTAATGGGCATGAAAACTAGAGCACTCAAGTGGACATATCTTTATAGATCACTTGAGATGGAAAGTCAAATAATGGTCAAAATGCTGCTTGTTCAACATAGGATCAGAACAAGAGGAACTAATAAAACAATTCAGATGTTTAGTGCTATCAGTACCCTCATCTCCTCTCTCCCTCAAGTTCTGGTGGGATGGGCACTGCTTAAGTTTCCTTATTTAACTCCTGTTTCTTCATTTCCACTATTGACCAACCATCATCGCCCTCCCTCTGATTGGCACACTCTTGCTACAGAATTTATTAAATGCTAGCAGTGAGATCCTGGCCTGTCCTCTGTGTTTTGGGTTGATTTTACAAATCTTCTCTCTGATTTACTATGTACTGGCTTTATACATTAACCTTTAGAGCCTTTATTGTCCTCATCATCAAGTTCTTGATGGCCACTTTACTCTTGTCCCCAAGAACAGTTATACTTTGCTGAGTAATATCAATCACCCTCAGGCTGTTATTGAGTGTTTTAAGCACCTGACCCTCTGCCAGAACTGGAGAAGATATACAGGGGATCTAAAATGTGTTCTCTACCTACAGAGAGTTTATAAGCAGGAGGAAGGGGACACTGACCAATGAAAAATATCAAAGCTCAGAGCAGTACAGAATGAAGTCCTAAACCACATAATATAGAAAGAGAATTAGACAGTGGGAAGAATAAAATGCTAATCATCAGGTACAGAGCACTAAAAGCACTAGAGAACTAAGAGAGCAGTGGCAGCAAGAATTCAGAGGAGATGGCATTTAAAAGATAATAGACTAGGAACTTTACACACACACGCGCACACACACACACACACACACATATACACATAGCTGAAATTGTGGTTACATACCAAAGGCTTCATCATAATACAGCTCTTGTTTTCCTCTCCAGCAAACGATAGAGGTCGTCAAGCCTTCAGGTTGCCTTTTCCCCAACCCTCTAGAAGAAGGAATCTCATTTGATATTTATTCAACATTCATAGAGCCACCTGCAACATTGGATACAGAGATGAAGGTGTGTTTTCTTTTGTCTCTTAATTCATCTTATCTCAACATGATATTCTCTATGGGCAGGAGGAAAGGAACCAAATGCTCTTCTATTTTCTTTCACTCTGATTTTTCCCAGCTAAATATAAATATTTGCTTTACCATTGATTCACAAGTCGGCCAGCTCAGGGTGGTTCAGCAATTTTAATCTCTTCCCCTATGTCTTCCCCAATATCCACCTTCACTTTCCTGCAAGTAAGCTCTGCTTAGCACTATGACTTGATCAGTCATGGTGCTAATAAATAATGAAAATGCAGGATGACGTCAAATTAAAATCTCCTTCCGGGTTGAAATTATTCCCGGTAGAAAAGTACCCAAGAGAGGTTTGAGGCTAACTTAACCCCGAATGCTCTGGATATTACCTGAGTGTTGTTTACTTTCAATATTCTAGGGATCGGATCACGAACAAGGCCCTGAGGAGTCCCAGCCAGAAACCAGCACTTCAGACACAGATCCTTTAGCTGGTTTCACCATTGAAGATGTAAAATCAGTGCTGGGTCAAGTCACAGATGACATTTTAATTGGCATTCAGGTACTCAGCCTTGATAGCATGCTTACTTACTTCATTACTGATTAATTAGCCAACTCCAACCTTAATGTCTGTAAGTACTACCTACTCTCTGCTAGCAAGAGCAGTGCTTATGATGGAAGAGTTCAATTTAATATCTCCACATAATTCTCAGTTGAGTCATCTGAGACTCAATAAGATCACAAAATAGATTCGCCAACAGCACGTACTGCGGTGTCTTATCAGTTTACGAAATCATTTGTCAGTGAAACCCAAAAAATAACATGGTTAAGACTTAGTGCCTTGTCACACTAAAATTGCACATACAAGAGTAATTAGAGTACATTTCTAAACAGTAAACACTGAAGATCAAACCATAATTCTTAACTAAGCCTTCTCACCAAATTTCTAAAGAGAGGTTTTCAAATCTTTGAGGTCGCTCTCAGGTAGTTTGTTCCTTTTCACATATCACTAAAACCTAAGCAGTTTATACCAATGGCTGCGTGAAAATGGTGATGGCAGCAGCCATCTTAGTAGCAGTCGCCCATGATGGGTCAATTGACTTAACTTTATGCTTAGTTTATTTCCCCGTCCAAAAAAACATCCCATTTCTACCTCTACACAAAGACTTGCATCATTGTCCAGGCAAAATGATTAAATAAGTGAATTGCATATTTTGAGAGGATTTATAATTTCTTGTGGAAATGACTGTGAATCAGTAAGACAGTATACTGCATGTTTAAAATGTTAACACATCTCAGGGAAAGATTTAGTTGTTATCTGAACATGAGACTATATTAAAAGCACACTATATTAACAACTAATTTAGAAAGAGCAAGAGATTAGCTTGGCATAAGCATACCTTGTTACTTGTTTAATCATCAAATGTTAATGCATTATTTACATAAACATTTAATGATTTGATGCCAACAGAATCAGCCAAAGTCCTTGGTTTAATAAGGAGTGTTTAGTGTTTACCAGAAATAGTGGAAGAACATGTTTCACACAAAGCTTTATTGTTAACAACCCCATGAATGTAATAACTGGTTACTGTGTGGAAGGGCAGAGTGCAGTTGAATTAAGCTGAGTTCAGAACATGTCTCCTTTTTAGATTTGATAACATTTCATCTAAATATAGTTTATGTATAATCATGGCCCTGGGCTCCTTTGCGATCCTGTGGCTCTAAAATTATTACCGAGGAACTACCAGACAGTAATAGAATTGTTTGCAGGCCCCCAAAATTGAAAACATCTTTACCAAGCCATGTTCCATGTAGTGAGTATGTTTTTAACTATTTATTGATTTTTTTTTTTAATATTAAGAGTCTGCAGCATTTATACCACGACTCTATAACAGAAAGAATATGATTGTTATATGTGTGTATCATTGTCCCATAGGCCTGCAGCTATCCTTAACTGGGCTTGGCAGTTCATTAGCTGGTTCATCTAAATATAATTAGACACAGAAAGAACTTGGGCCAGAGGTGAGAGATGCAGATCCTTTAGATGCCACGATCATTTCCATATTATGCGGATTCATGGATTAGCCTGAGCCAATGACTGCCAAATTTTCAATAAATGACATGATGATGTATACTTATACAATGTCTCAAGCTAGCAAACCCCTTTATGTATTTTCTTCCAATAAGTAGACTATGCAAATTAGACAGGCACTTCTCTGATGAATAAATTGAAAAATGAGAGACAGAAGTCATTTGTCCTCAGTTTTCCAGGTCAGAAACTGATGAAAGACTCTGAATGGGAGCTGTAAACTGAGTTCTAATTCAAATTCCAGTGTTATCCACAAAAACCACATAACCTCTAATATCACGACCAGACTACTTTGGATTTTAATACTCCCATGGTGTGGCACTTTTTCAGTGTTTACCCTTGCGTCTTGGTCAAATTCCAAGTTGGGTAATTACTCTCTGCTTACCTAAATTCCTCCCCCAACCCCCATTTTAGATGTGTAAGTTATTTTTCCATTCTAAAACCCTCCTTCCAATGTTCCTGGCTCCTAAGACTGCCACATCCCTGGTCAAAGGTAACCACAGGTCGGTGGTCAGTATATATACTGGCCTGCTGTAGAAACATTTAATGAATTATTATTTGTAAGATGTTTAAAATTTTCCAATAGTTTTTTTCTCCTTTATTTAAAAGTCATACTGTTATTATATTTTTTTGGAAGAAAAGGCAATAGAGAATTCATGTTTTAAGTATGATTTTCAGAGTTTCTCTGGTGTAGTTACAGGCATATTTCACTTTCTATAATTCAGAAATTTTTGAAAATATAGTGTGAATCTTTAATTTTTTTTTTCATTAATCCACTTACTTTCCCATTCACTCACTTTATAGTTTGAGAGATTTATTAAGAATGAAGTTATCTTGGCCCTGAGATGTTAATTAAAATTATACTGAATAGAGCAAACATTTCAAGCTTATATAGTTTAGGTATTTTAATTTTAAAGATACATTCAAAATGAAATTATTTTGGCCCTGAGTTGTATAATAAAAAATTATACCCAGTGGAGCAAACTTTAATATATTTAAAGAATTACATTTCAGAGAAATATGAATGCTAACACTAAATTTTTGCGGTTAAATGCTGGCCATTGGCCCTGCATAAGCAACAGGGTAAAATAATGTGAAAACCTTGAGCGAAGTTTGCCATCTTGGGATTGCAGATATTTTTAGATCGACTTGAGTTTCCAGGTTAGAAAACCTGAGAGTGAGATCACCTCAAGGGAGTGATCACTGAGAAGCTGTTGAACCCAGGTCATGGGTTTTCTGTTCTTCCTAAAAGGAAATAGAACAAACCCAAATCTAGTGATTGTGGGTAGCCTGCCTGTTCAGCACTGTTCTAAGGAATAACAAGGAGACATGCTAGACTAATGGCAACCTGTGCTTGACCAGAAAAGAGCCTTTCATCCAACTATGCTGGTCGTGCCTGAACTGAAGTACTGATTGCCACGGTAGTGTAGAGATCTGACATGTAACTCCTCTCTGTCAATACACTGCTCTATTAGGCATGCACCTCACCTTCATGAACCTTTTTCCCAAAGCCCACATTTGTGTAGATGAATTCTGTTTCAGTGAAATACCAGAAAGGTTTCCAGGTTAATGCAAAAACCCTAGTGAGATAGTGAAACAAAAGCTGGTAGATGATAGTACATATATCCTCATTTGAAAAGAAATGAGATTATTGATGTACGTAGAACACATTATAGTCATGCACTGAATAACGATAGAGATACATTCTGAGAAATGTGTCCTTAGGCGATTTCATCATTGTGCGAACAATATAGAGTGCACTTACTCAAACCTAGATGGTATAGCCTGTTCCACAGCTAAGCTATGTGGTATAGCCTATTGCTCTTAGGCTACAAACCTGTAAAGCATGTCACTGTACAAAACAACACGAGATTAAATCAAGCACAAGAGAGAATGATGCAGTCAAGGGACATGGAAGACATGAGAGGTACAGCGCTGCTGCTGGCATAACAGGCATACTGTTTTTCAGCAAACTTTTTTTTTTTATAAGTGCAAAGACTGCATTCTAAAATAATCTAAAAAGTATAATATAGTAAACACATAAACCGATAACATAGTTGTTTGTTATCATTATCAAGTATCATGTACTCTACATAATTATATGTGCTGTACTTTATACAACTGGCAGCGCAGTAGGTGTGTTTACACCAGCATCACCACAAACGTGAGTAATGCATTGTGTTGTACAACATTACAGTGTCTACGATGTCACTAGGCAATAGTTTTTCAGCTCCATTATTGTCGTGTATGTGGTCTGTCTTTAAGCTACACTTTTTTATGTAGTACCTGGCTACATTGAAAGTGGGTGAGTCATTCGTTTAGTCAGAGTAATGCTTCCCTATCTTTTGGAATTGTGACAAGATTATTTATTCAAACCATTTCAACCCCTAGATGGTCTAATCTGTTGTATGACATAAAGAAGTGAGAGTAACATAATTTAAAAATATTTTATGACATCGTACCAATAAAATATAACATTGGTCAATGTATCACAAAATTAAGAGTTGAAATTATGAATTTAAAAGCTAGCATGCAGCGTTAACATATTTAGTTTCCTATTACTTAATTTTCAGGTAAGAACTAAGATCTTAGGTGGTTAAGTGTCTTGCCCAAGGCTACATAACTAAACTATTCCCTGGTCTCCACACTCATAGACTAGTGTGCTCCTTTCAACTCTACCAAAATCATGCCTGAGGGGATTAGTGATTTTAAAAAATGACAGAGTTCCTTTGTAACCTGGAGGACCATCTTCATCTGTCCTTGCCTATTCCACCCAACCGCCAAAAAAGGAAAAAAATGAAAAACCAGAGGTCAAGCTTGATCCAAGCTTGATAAAACTTGAACAACAACAAAAAAGAAACACTGATATACTCACATGAGAATCCAGAATTGTTGATGCCAAAGTGATCTTTTCAGAAATATCAATTCTTCCTATGAAAATAAAACAAAATCTTATCAGATAAAGCAACCAGGAAGTACATTTCAGAACTATCTATTACAGTTACATGCATAAATAAATAAATAAATAAAATGAAAAGTTATATCTAGACTAAAATAGTATTTGATTTTTAAATTTCTTCTACATAAATTAAAATATTAAGTTTCTCAAAATACAGTTACCCTGAAAAATCTTCAAATTATGTGATGGACATGAGCATTCCAAAGTTTGAATTAGTTATTAACACATATATATAAACTACTCCTCATACACTTGTATACTTTTTTAAATCATCTAAACAAAACCACCAATTTTACCTCATCGCCCACCACTGATTGCTCTCTACATAATTTTATGATCCATCATGAAAACAAGGGGATATTTCCAGAGCTACAAATGTTCGGTTAATGTGAAAGTATTTCTGGAATTGTTCAGGTAGCAATGTTAGTCTACAGAATATCACTGCCAGAGGCTAAATGCTATCGTAGCTGCAGCAAACACTAAAACCTGTCAGCAATCACTTACTTTTTTCTACCAAAACTATACCGCCAAGTGGCATAATTCCAGAAGTTATAATGTGTGACAAATATTTTTAATTATGAAGATTGTTCTAATTGTGAGATTATTTATGTTGTTAATTTACAACAGAAGCTGTCTGGGATCACGTTTAGAGTGTATTACACAGGAGACAGAAAACATTTATTGCAAAGGGGTGGGGAAACCAACAACATTGCAATAACCGAGCCCTGAGCAGTTATTCTGATTCGGTGCTTATTGGTAAAGTCTGTCTGAAAATACAGATAAATTATCCTATCTTCCAACACAAGGCTATGTGAAAAATGGCTGTCCAAATACCACTTCCTGTTCATAGCAGACATGCTATACATTGGGAATGTGCAGAGAAATATGATAAAGTGTTATCACATCACTACAGGCTGAAACACAGCTATGTCTGCAAAACAGGAAGGTGTGTGAGGGATAATGTCTGTCTTTAGGCACTATAGTATGTCAAAACCACAAAGACAATGTGCAGCAAAAGATAGCTCCATCATAACCACTTTTTTATGATTGTCTTCACAGAACGAGATAAACGAAAAGCTGCAAATACAGGAAGAGGCCTTTAATGCACGAATAGAAAAATTGAAAAAGGCCTGAGGACTCGGTACAAAGAGAGTGATGCTAAACTTCACAGAAACAAACAAAACCAGCCAGAATAATAGACTCTCTAGAGCATCATGTCTCGTTCATTTAGTTGGGAAAGGAAAACCAAACCCCACATTTTATTATCCTAAGTAATTAGAAAAGTATTGGCCCCAATTTTGCTATCTCCTGTCCTATAATAGACTCTGAATTTATTGCACCGAGTGCAATAAGAACATTTTGTATACAAGAGTTTGGAGAATTATATATAAAAATACAATTACTTTTACAATACTCTTTTGACATTTTGACTAATAAATGTTCCTCATCTTCAAGGAGAATGAAGCCAACTCTTTTAAATAAAGAAAAATAGTAACTTTATCCATATTGACCCAAATGAACTGCCACATTAATGGAGCACTGTGAACAGATACCACTGCCACAGTGCTGAGGGTAAACTTGCTAAACTATAGCTATTCAAATGCATAGAGTATGTTTTTTTTTTTCCCCTTAAATTATTTGGTTTTCTTATTTAAATGTTTCGGTGTGAAACCAATTTTCTGAAATTATATGATGCAGTTTGAAGCACTTTAATTTATTCTGTACTGTATTTGTTATGTCTAATCTTGTTACTTTCCCAGGAGAATACATGACCTATATAAAAAGAAGCAACGTATAAATGGTTATTAAAGACTAACCTATATATAGATTGTAAAAATCTTAAATACAAATCAAACTCACAGAGCCCTTAAAATTAACCATTATGTTGCAGTAGAATGATTGAAAACATCTCAAGCTTTTAAGTACCTTTATTAAAACATAATTTCAAGAGAAAAATATCTGTTCGCCAACTCATTGTCCCTCGTTGGACAAATTAAATTAATTACTACTTAGGCCCTTTCCAAATGTCTTAGACTTTGGCGTGTTCTGGAATGCAGAGCATTACTAAGAGGGGATATAAGAACCAGAAGTACTTGCATCTGGGTGGTACCTTGTTGAATATCCTCTGTTCGTGCGCTGAACTTGGGCTGTAACCTCACCTTCTCGATCAGTACCAAAAGGATTGTCCAAAATGTGTTCATTCGGGACAGAGACAGATCTGACAGCATTTGGTAATTTTCTAACTACCCTGATCAGCAAAGTCCTTAAGATGAAGCCATGTTTATTGTTCATGCAGTACCAAATCTGGAAGGCCTAGAGATGGGCTGGGATGTGTTTTTTTTCCTTGAGCCATCCTTTTTAATTGAAAATGTTCATAGCCATAGGAGATTACTAGGAGGGCTCACAAGTCTGGATTCCATCAAGCAGTCTTTTCTCCAGGGAAAGAAAACAGAGTTGAAACTAGAGAAATCACAAACCAGGAGTAAAAGAGCTTCTAGAAATCACCAAACATGGTTTCAAGTGCAACCTTGGCACAGAGTGGACCTTCGTTTCTAATAAAGAGTGCTTATTTTGGGTGTCTAAAACAATAAAAAATAGAGTAGGATCCCTAAAATCTACAAAAACAGCATAGTATAAATGTGCCTAAAGCACGTGAGTACCTAAAGCATGCCTCTGGAATAAGACTCCCAGGGTCCGATACTGGCTTCACCATTGGCAGTTTTGTGACTTTGGACAGGCTGCCCAACTTCTATTTGCTCATCTGTTAAATGGGCATAATACTTACTTTCCAGGTAGTTATGAGGAGTCAATATATTCATAATAAAAGGACTTTTGTTGAAAGGCTTGGTTTCTATTTACCTTTAAAATACCTAAAAAGCCACTGGCCCATCCCTAATACCCACTGTCCAGTTGTTTGATCAACTTCTTAGCCAGAATTCTCGGCCTTCTCTGTCTTTCCATGGGCACCTGTGCGTCCTCCCATGGTAGCCACTGTGCCACCCTGCTGTCCTACATCTTTCATGTTGAAGCAGCCCAGGACTCTCTGTGGCAGTCTAACCTTAACATCTAACAATAAAAAAAGAAAGAGCAATCATAGTAACAGTAGCTACAAATTTTAATTCACAGCCTCTCCTCTTTTAAATTAATTTCAAATTGATAAAGAAATATATGCACTTAGCTATAAAAAAAAAAGTATAGACAATGAAAAATAAATTTCATCCTACCTAGATACCCTCATTTCTCTCCTCACGAGGCAAATACAGCTCCCAGTAAGTCCTCAGGAAAGCATTTTTTGCCCATTTAAACAATTGGATGCTTGTATACAGTGATTTTTTTTAACACAAATTTGCATTATTCTTTACATTGCCTTTCATATCAAATACTATATCTTAAAGATAATTCTCTATCGGTACATTAATGACCAAATAATATTTCATTTTAAATAATGTCATAAAAAGTAATTCCATAACTTTTTAAACCAGTCCTATTGATGAACTGTTTATTGTTTCCACCTTTTTGCTATCACGATACTACCTTGACATCTTTGTGAACATGATCATAGCTGTGGGATGAATTCCTAGAAGAAGAAATTTCTAGGTCAGATTTTATTTGCATTTGCAATTTTGATAGATATTTCTAAGTGCCTTCCAAAGATATTTCACCAACGGTGTGTGACAATACCTTTTTTCTCTACATTGCTACCAACAGCATGCATTGCCCAATATTTTTTATCTTATTTCTGATAGATAGGAAATAATGTCACCTATTGTTTTAATTTCCTTTGATTATTTTACTCTAATGGGCTGAGCACCTTTCATATATTTATAAGCAAATTATATATGTAGACATATATACTTAAATTATATATGTGTGTATTTAATCTTCCTAATAACCCAAAGAGATAGACAGATAGATATTATTAGCCGTATTTTATTTTTAAGTTATGGAGCCTAAAGCTTAGAGATTATTAACTTGAACCAAGTTACACAATTAAAAATGGATTGATTAGGGATTCAAACTGAGATCTGACCTACTTTATAGATGAGGAAGCTGGAACACAGAAATTTGAAGTAATTTTCCCATAATCACACAGCCAGTAAATGGTAGAACCAGGTTTTGAACTTAGGCCTGTGTAAAACCCACATACTTAACCTTTATCTTCATCTATCTATCTTATAGTCAATATGAAACAAAGTGAAGACTGATCTTTTTTCATGTTATTAGTTATAATAAGAGACTCAACTTGCTTATGTTGTTAACATTAAGTACTTAGAAAATTTATGCAACACTGGAATGTGTAACCCAGCTCCATCTATTCATTCCTTTATACATGCATTGAGTACCTACTGGGTGTCATGGCGTTTAGTTGTGAGCCAAGCAGGCATGGCCTCTACCTTAATTGTCTAGCCAGGGAGACAGTTAATACCAACTGTGAGAAAGACAAGCTTCAGGGAGTTACGGGAGTTGGAGACAAAGGAACTTAATATAGTCTGGGAGTTATGGGAAGCGGGTTTTGCCATTTGGGCTTGGATCTGAGGGACAAGTAGAATTTAACTAGACAGAAGAAAGATGGATTTCAGGCAGAGAGAGAAGCATATGCGAAGTTCCTGGGACACAAGATGAGGTTGAACAATTAATTGGCTGAAGCCAGAGCTCTCGCAGGATTCTGTAGACCACAGATTTTTATTTTTCACCTAAAAGCAATGAGAACTTGTTGATAAATTTTAAGTAGCAAGTGACATCAGATGAGTATTTTTAAAAAGGCCATCTGCCTGATGTCAGGACTTCTATCCATGTAGACATGGAAAAAGTATCCTCATGAAAAGATTCCTACCATAATGGTGCCATAGCTCAACTTCTTAGCAATTTCCAAGAGTGGAGAAATAAAGAAAAATTTTGACTTTTTTAAAGTTACAGGGTCCACCTACTCTGAGCAGTCATTGGCACAAAGCCAGCCCTCTGAAGAGCCATTTAAAAAACAATACCAACCTATCACTTAGACAAGAAGCAACCTTTCTCTTATCATCCACAGTAAGATATCTTTCTTCCATTTGCAGGAATAATTTAAGGCACTTTTTCCTCACCCCCATGATAAATTTCAAAGGGAAAATATATTCATTATGTCATGAACAAGCCACAGCCTGCCACTATCACAGGTATTTGCAGGCACTATTGCGCCTAAGTATAGCTGTGGAGTCATTTTTCCAAAATCCGAATATAAAGCCCCTATTTCTATCCTCCATTTGATTGGAACCATTCAACCATCCTAGTAGATAATAAGTTTGTGTGTTCTTAGATTGCATTTCATTATGCTTCAGTTCCCCTAGAGAATAAACGTGCTCCTTTTCCCAACAATTGTGGAGAAGAAATACTGACATCTCAAATTTCAGAGACTCAAGAAGACGTCCTCTTCCGGACATCAAAGTCTTTCTTTCTGGACATTGATTTGTCAGATAAGAGAAGTCAGCTCCCCTTCGTGTCATCCAAAATACCTATTTTAAGCAAAAATTATCTAAATCCAAATAATATATATTTTCAAAACCAAAACAGAGAGAGAAAACTAAAAATCTCTTTTGTTTTTAGATTCTCTCCCCTCTTCATGGAAGTACCAGCAGTGGAGATCAGCTTTTTGTTTTTTATCAGAGCTGCCAAAGAGTTTTGTTATTTTATTTCATTTTTAGCTTCAGATAATGTTCAGTGCATACGTCTCCAATGGTCATTTTGGTGTTTGTTTCTTCTTTTTAATCTAGTCTCTAATTTATTCTGGGTACTTTCTAGGCACAGAGATGAAATAAGACAAATTAGGTCCTTGACTTCATGGAGAATTGATAAAGTTTATAATCTAGAAACAGTTGATAAACAAGTAAATAAATGGGGTTATATTAGGTAAAAATAAAAGATGCCAATGATTAACCCAAAGCCAATGCAATAGAAGGTTCTGGGATGTAGGAGAGCTATTTTACCTGGGATGCTCCAAGAACTCTTTTTGAAATGGGTGACTTTTGAGCTGACCAGAAAAGAAGGAACCAGCTATGGACCACCCGACTGAACATTTGTTCCAGACAGTGAGGATAGCAAGTAAAATGATATTGCCCAGTAGATATTGCTGATCACTCAAGGCAGCAATTAGGGCCTCACTCCTGGGAAATACTGGGGCTGCTTTGCAACCTCAGACCCTCACATTTCTAATTCAGTGCTTCATCCGTTCTATCATGTTGGCATAGTCAAATTGCCTGATTTTTTTTCCAAAAAATAAAAAAAGTATAATGAACGATAGCCACAGAATGCATATCAGGAAACCCCCAAATCCTAAATAAGCCTATCTACATAAAAGACTCTTGGTTCAGAGCTCTTTTGAAGAAGAATTCCAAATAAATTATGTACCTACTCCACTCCAGAAGAAGAGGAGCATAACTCTCACTAATTATTTATAGGCTGTGCATAGTGACTCTTTCCAAAGAATACAATATGGAAAGGTGCAAGAATACCTTTACAGTTAAGAATCTTGACAAACACTACTGCAAGATGATCAAGGTGAACACCAATAGTCATAAATCATGTTGATGGCACGTACACTTGATACTTGATATGAGATCATGGAAATAGTACTTAACCTCTGTGGTCTTCCTACCAAAAACCATAATGCCAGTCTAATCATTAGAACAACATCAGGCAAATTCCAATAGAGGAATATACCTACAATATACCTGATCACTACTCCTCAAAACTGTCAAAGTCATCAAAACAAGGAAAATATGAGGAAATGTCACAGGCAAAAAGTTTAAGGACACATGATAACTAATGTAACGTGGAACCCTGGATGTAAGTCTGGAACAGGAGAAGGAAGTCTAAAGAGATATGAATAAACTGAATGTTAGTTAATAAAAATGTATTAATACTTGTTCATTAATTATACCATATGTACCATTAATGTAAGATTAGTAATAATAGCAATTAGTAATAATAGGGGAAACTGGTTTGGAAAGGGGGACAGTATATGGGAACTCTCTGTACTACTTACTCAATCTTTCTATAAATCTAAAACTTTTCTCAAAAATAGTCTATGAATTTCAAAGAATCTTGATGAAAACAAAATTAGTTAAAAAGAAAGATGCTCACTGTCAGATTTCACCATTGGTAGAATGACACCCCCTTATAAACAACACATGAAAAATCAAATGTAGCTATTTTGGACACTAGAGAAATGCTTATAAAGAAGGGGAAAGTGATAAAGAATCCATCTTAAAGAGGAAGTTGCAAACTTCATCAGTCCTGGGTCTCTTCTTACTTTCTCAGTTCCATGATAGAATTTGAAACTTTCTAAAAACATGCAGAGCTCATAAAAGCAGAGAGTAGATTGGTTCCTTTTAAGTACCTAACTCTCCAAAAGATAACATGATAATATGGCCTATCGGTTAACCTTAAATAACCAGTTAACCTTAAATAAAGAGATCAACCATTTATAGAATGGTCCCAGTCTCTCACGCTGTTCTCAATGAGGTAAGTCTCCTCTGGATCCTATGAAGACTTCTCTAAATGAGCATTCCTTGTCTTATATTACATCAAAAGCAATATTTTTAAATAGGTGGATGGACGGATAGATGATGATAGATAGCTGGTTAGATAGATGATAGATAGATAGATAGATAGATAGATAGATAGATAGATAGATATATAGATATAGATAGATGATAGGTAGGTAGGTAGGTAGATAGATGATAGATAGATAGATAGATAGATAGATAGATAGATAGATAGATAGATAGATAGATAGATGATAGATAAAGAGAGAGAGATGATAGTGGGGAGAGAGAGAGATCCAGCAACTAGAAATCAGGCTTGGTAATGATCACCTGCCATTCTATCACCTAAAAAAAAAAAGAGGCTGGGGAGGGATGGTTTAAAATAGCCCAGATATTAATCTGTTTAATTGAATATAAATCTCAAAGTCAAATGGAGAAAAAAATAGCCTCTGTTTTTATACAGTGAAATTTTATATTAATGCCCTGTCAATACATGACCTTCATAATACCAAGGCACAAAGTCAACCAGAATAAAAGGAACACAGTACTCGTCTTCCAACCCCATACAACTGTTAATTCCTTCCAATGACCAACGAAAATGTTTGTGGATTTTATTTATCTTTTTCTCGGTAATAATTTATTCTATTTTTCATGAACCCTGCCCAGTCTCTTTTTTTGGTTGTTATTGGACTTTATGGATTAAGATAAAGTTAAGTTTACACTGAATCTGTAATAGTCAAAAATTCAAAATGAAAGAATGAAAAGTGTTACATCTGCTTAGCAAACATAATTGAGTGAATGAACAAATGTAATGACTCACAGGATTCAATTTTAAAACAATAGAACCATAGAACCATGGTGCTGAAAATCTTAAATATCATCTAATTCAGTCCTTTCACAATGAAGAAACTGAAGCCCAGAAAAGTGAAGACTGTGATCACACAGCTAATTTGTGGCAGGAAATATAATCCAGATCTTCCCTCTTTTCTTTTCTCCTTCCTTCCTCCCTTCATTTATTCAAACATGCTTCTATTCGACAAATGTTTGCTGTCTTCTGTGGGTCAGGAGCTATGCTAAACGTTCAAAAGCAAAACAGACATAACCACTGACGTCAGGGAGTTTATAGGTTAGTGGGAGAAGTGGATTCTGATCAATCACACAAATAATTATAAAAGAATAACTGTAATTGGTGCTAAAAAAAAAAAAAGAAAAAGAAAGAAAAAAGAAAAAGTATGCTCTGCAATGAGAGCTTATTTAGAGGAATCTGACCAAATCAAAAACGGTCCACTGGGAGAGAGTTTTCAGGCACAGAAACAGCCAGTACAAAATCTCTGTAGAAAGAGAAGATGGAAAGTAGAAGATGTGAAAAGGGGCCTGGGTGGCTAGAGCCTCGAAAATCAGAAGGAGCACTTTCCAAAATTGAAAATGAATAGATAAGTGGGTATTAGATTATGCAGAGCCTTGTGTGTCAGGATAGAGTTTTATCTTTGTCCTAAGTACAATGAAAAGTTATTGAAAGGGTTTAAGCAGACACTTGGAAGTGATTGGTGAAGGACAAGCACATTTGTACTATGCAAAGATGAGACCAAAAGCTAATTGTAGTGAGGAGAATGGAGAAGAGACCAGAGAGGATAGGGTCAATTAAGAGACTTTCCCATCCCGGTACTCCATTTGTTCCACCATATATATGTTAGAAGCTGTCCATCAAAATCCATCCTCCCATTATTCCTAAGCACAGCACATTCGTGGACTCCATTTCTCAGATCCCTTTACTATTAGATGTGATCAAATGACTAAGTTTCAGCCAGTGAAATGTGAGCAGAAGTGCACATTCTTGAAAGGTGCTGCTCGAAATCGTACAGCACCTCTTCCATGTTCTTTCTTCCTCCTCTGCTGGCTGGATGGGCAGTGAAGAGAGTGGCAATTTGAAGAAAATAGAGCAACTGTCTGCCTGGGTTCCTGAATAACCACATGGCAGGAGACAGTTACCAACCTGCATGACTCTTCTAGACTGTCTTATGAGGGAGAAATAAGCTTCCATTTCTTAGAGTGACTTCATTCTTGGGTCTATCTGTTATAGCAATTTAGTTTGCCCTAATTAACACAATGAATATGTCTGTCTGTGTGTATGCATATGTAATATGTCTCTTATGGGTCAATGTCTATAAACTTGGAAAACAACTAGCAGATTCATTAACTAGGGACCCACTTATAGTTTTATTGCATAAGGTAATTACTTCTTAGTTTATATAAGCCTACAGTCCCTCCTAAACTGACATTCTATGAAATAATTGACTGAACCTCACAAGTACGATGAATCGTACACTCGGAAATTTCCCACGAGAGGGTACACCTTAAAAGCTTTCTACTTTAAGTGAAGTTAGAATTTTTTAAATGTCTATGGTTGGCTTGGGATTTCTCTAATATAATAAGAAAGGTATAAACAAGATTCTAAATTATTAATTTGCTAATAGTTTTTCCCTTAGGCCAAGATTACTTCCTCAGCTGAAAAACTCCTTAATTCACTAAAACTTATTTACTAAATACCAATCCAGGAACCTGGCTGAGGCCTTACTAGAGCAAATATTGATACATTGGCCACTATTGATATTAACTATATCCAGTTCTGAAGACTAATATGTAGTTCTGAAGTATTATTCTAGTTTGAGTAGTAGACAGTTCCATAGGTTAAAAGAAAAAGCACAGTCTGATCATAGATTTGGAAATGGAAACAGAGCCTAATTTTTTCCTCCCTCAAACGCACTCAGTCTCTAGTGGTTCACTCATCGGTAACCACCTGAATCAGTTAAATGCCTTTGGCTACAAATAAGTAAAATTTTAAAGTCAAAATGACTCAAACAATAACAAAAATGCACAATATTATCTAAGAAAAAAGGAAGCACAGAGGTTGGGGTCCACAATGACATTATCAAGAATCCAGATTGTTTCTCTCTGTGGTGCCCTCTTCAGTGTCTTGGCTTTCGTCCTCAGAGTTGTCCTCTCATGGTCCCAAGATGGCAGCTATATTCTCACAGGACCAAAAGCTCAGGGAGGGGTGGCAGGGGGGAAGAAGTTTTATATTCTCTTACATTTCTTTTAAAGTATAAGAAAAACTTTTCCCAAAGCCTTCTAGGAGAATTTCTGCTATGTCTCTTTGGCCAGAATTGTATCATGTGGCCAATCCTAAATGAGTCACTGGGAAGAGAAATAGAATTATCAGGATTGACTGAGGTGAGTCAGGATTCACCAAATGGTGCTTGGGAGTGGCCCTGATAAACATAGCCAGCCAATAGCTAAACAATATTGAGATTCTGTCAGAGAGAAAAATAAAAGGTAGGCAACTGCCATTTCTATTCCACCAAGTGATCTTGCCTGCATAACATTTTATACCTTGGATTTTCCTAGCCTTCTCAACTTCTATCAAAATTCCAAATTTTAATAGATGATTGATAGATGATAGATGATAGATGATAGATAGATAGATAGATAGATAGATAGATAGATAGATAGATAGATAGATGAGAGATAGATGAGAGATAGATAATAGATCCTTTCTGCTTTTTCAAAGATTATGCTACTGGTGCTGATTATCTTTATGTGCAGGTGTGGTTTTTTAAAAATGTTTGTCATATAAGAAGCTGCAGGATTCCAACAGGTCCATAAAAAATAGCCAGAAAAATTTTAAACCAAACCTATTCTGTTTTTAAGGTGCTGGACTCATATTGAATTATTATTACCATTTCCTTTCTGCTGAAATTTTGATGACATAGCCATTATTCATTCAACCAACTATGGCCATTTCAGATTCCGTTAAGTGTCTTTATTCAAGGTGTCCTCATAGGCGCATTTGTTTGTTAGAACGATTTCAAAATAAATAGACAGGTGAATCACCAGAGCACTACAAAGCAAAACTCACGGGCCAGGACTAAGGAAACAAAGGAAACAAAAGGAAACAAAAAAAATGAGGCAATTACAGACTTGGGAAGTTGTTCATGATATAATATTAAATGAAAAAAAAAGGAAAGTCTATCATTCAATAACGTGTTTTGTAGGGGAAAATTGAGAGGGAAAGGAAAAGCATGCAAACAAAATGGAGGTTATCTCTTGATGGTAAGTTTGCAAGTGGTTTTGAATTTTTTTCTGTATTTTCCAGATATCCTATATTAACTTTTCTTCTTGATCAAGAAAAACACTGCCGTTGATTGATTGGTTCATGGGGCACTGTAGCCTTCTGTGCCATTGCCCTCTTTCCAGCTTCTGGACCAACCCACTGGAAGTCTGGATATTTTCCCATCCCTCTCTGGGGCAGGTAGGGAGTCTTTACAGCAGCAGCCATTAAAATGCAGTACATACTGTTTGGACCCAGGGAAGTACAAAGAACTTCCCAGAAATGGCTCCTGTTCTGAAGAAGCTTCCAATCCAAATTGAATACACCGCCAAGCCCATAGCATTGGGTAAATAGACACATTGACCTCAATAATGGTTAGAAAACATAACTGAAAAAATCTCTTACGATAGTAACAAAATACTTAAGATAAAAATAGGAAACTTAAAGGATTTGTATGAAAAAAATATATAAAACTTTCCCAAAGAGCATTTTGCTAGGTACAAAATTTAAAAGATGCCGTTGGAAGCCTAATTCCCCTGAAAATCTCAGTGTTCGTGTTTGCTAATGTTAGGCTGAGGTCTACATAAATACTGAAATAGTAATAAAGGCAAGTGCTTTCTTATTTCAAAACCCCACAAAGCTAAAATTCTTAAAAGTATGATATTAATGCAACAAAAGTAGCAACAAAATTAGGGAAAAAAAAAAGAGACCCACCAAAAAAAAAAAAAAAAGCCTTAATACTAAGAATTTGTTTTGTGGCAAATTGTACCTGGATGACTGAGTCTGTGAACTTTGGAATCACTCAATCCCGAGACCCGCCCCCCCACCCCAGACCTGTCTATCCCTTATAGATAGGCAATTTAAGCTTCCAAAGTCTCAGCTAGTTCATCTGTAAAATAAACATAACCATACAAGAATGTCATTGTAAGGATCAAATGAAATGTATATTCATTAATACTAAAAATATATTTAAAATATTTAGCATAGTACCTAAGTATACAAAATGGTAGTAATTAAACCAAGGGAAAGTAAAGAAATCTACAAGAAATGATGCTGGAGACAATTTATTACTTGAAGAAAACTTTATATATTATATATTTATGTTTTATACACTTATATTTTGCAGAATGTATCAACAAGTTAAAGCATTAAATGTAAATATTAAAACTACGGTATAGCTAGAAGAAAGTATGAGTGATTCTTTTACTGGCATTGTGATGGGGAGGGCTTTAACAAATAAAAGCAATGAAACAACACCACAGAGATTAGGCAAAAAATAATTTTAACTACAGAGAAAATTTGAGCCATTCCATGTAAAAGAAAATTCACTGTAAATAAAAAAAAATAGGAAACAACTGACAAAAATACTTTCAGCAATATGTGTGACAGATATGGAGTCAATAACTGTATTACATAAATAGCTCTTTAAATTAATAAAAAAATGCTAATAACTCTGAAAAATTGCAGGGGATCGAAACAATTCACAAATTAAAAATAAGCACAAACTGTCAGCAATAATGGAAAAGCATTTAATCAATTTTGGAATTTCCAAATGCTATGTGTTTGGTGTATTTAAAGCCAAAGAATCCATAAAAGGAAACACGGAAATGAAAGCATTGTGTACACCTCTATGTGAGGAATTTCTTAAAACTGGCTCAAATAAGTGAAACATTGTGCGGCCCTCATTTAACCCCTGTGTGTTAAGAAGTACTTTAAATTTTTTAATGAGATGTTAGAACTCATTCTTTGTAAATTGCAGTGTGCCATTCACTCACCCTCTCTGCCACCTCAGCTTCTTCCCTACTTTTCTAACATGGCACATGTAGCTTTCACGTCTGACAATTTCCATGTCAGAAAGAGATGAGCATGAACTAAGTAGATAGTGAAAGATCCCTGAGGAATACGTAAAGAGATCTAATTCTGAGTCTTGCTCTCCAACCACTAGCTATGAGCCAGGCCATGGATGAGGCACATCACCTCTCCAAATGAAAAATGATTTAAATCAATGTTTCTCCCCGACAGACCTATAACTCCTGCATCCTACTCCAGCCCTTCAGAATCAGAAGGCAGGACCTGGAAATTGGCATTTTTAACAAGCACCTCAATTAATGCTCAGATATTTTAAAGTTTGAAAACCACTGTCACGGCAGACCACCAACTCTCTTTTAATGCCCCAAATCAAGTATCCTGAAGGAAAAACATACATGCTGAAGAGCAGCACCACTCCATGCATCTGAGAGTGACCACCCACCTCAACTCTCAAATTTGATTCCTCAGATTCCTGTTATATTTGAATTGATATCTCTCTAGTTTCTTTCAATCCCATGTGTCAAATTATACTCATCAAAGCTGCCAGTCTTGAAAAGTGCTTTCAGAAGGCACATAAATTCAACTCTGAGTCCTTATAATCCAGATATTTAATCACACCATAAAGTTAATGGAATCCAGTTTGAATGTAGACACCTCAACAGCTGCATTACACTGAAATCACAGCATTCATAAAATGTGGATCTCAAAATGAATCCCCAGCCTAATGGGAAATTCAGAGGGGAATGCTGCCCTGTCATCGGTCACTGTCGGGATCTTTAGTTGTCGAGAAAAGGACCAGAGCTGTCACCGCAAAACTGTAGCACCAGCCATGCCACTGGGAACTTTTCAACACTTAAAAATGTAAAAGTTACATGGAAACTTTCAGATGATCTTTAGATTGTTTGGAAAGCCCATAGTCTATAACAATATGATGCCCCAGGGTCAGGCTTTTCCTGTCAATGTAGGACTGCCCATCATTAATATCTCAGAAATGGATTGCTTTTCCAGTGCTCCAGACCCTTGCCTGATTACCATAAAGTGTGTTTCTCCAGTGGTGCATGGTTTCTGGGGTAACAGGAAATAAATACCATCATACCAAGACTCCCAACGATCCATTACTTAAGCAACGGAGATAAAAATGCTCCTGGCCCTCCAAGCATCTAGATATGGTCTCAATGATGCTTGGCATCCACTAGGTGAAGACATCTCTGTGATTGATTCTGAACTTCCCAATCACACGTTTAACCATAATGGCAACTCAACCTTGAACTGAAGCTGGGTAGGGTTTGCAGTTTTTATGTAGCTGTCCATGTGAGCTCCTTTTATTGGGAACATATTTTCACATTAGCATTTCTACCTTTGATGGGGTAGCTTTGCCCGAAAGAATCTCGAGATCCACAGAACTTCCATTAACCTTCTCAACTATGTTTTCTGTTCTTCAAGCTTTTGTAGTTATTGCTAAGCTAAGTGGAAGGAAGACCAAATCCTTTCTTAATTTTTTTTAAAGACAGCTGCTGGAATCCACCCATTCTTTAAAAGTTATTTATCTGAAGTAAGAACCTTGTACACAGGAAAGGAGGCAGGGGTCTCAAAATGTCTTGTATACTTTTTGAGTCAGATATGCTGAACTGCAAATTTAATCCACTGAAGTGGTTTCATGTAAACGCTCTTCTCGAATTTCTTTTTTACAAAATTTTGATGCATAATGTATGGAGTCTGAAAATGGATTAAGCTACATTTGGAGATAGTTTGAGTTGTTTTTTTTTTTTAAGCAAGCAAAAATGAGCAGGTTTTTTTGTTGTTGCCTTTTTTAACCCTTCTTACTCAAGCAGTCACACATGGATTCTGCCTTTTCAAAGCTGCCTTCTACATAATGTTTCTTGTCCTTTTTTTCTGTCAAAAAGTTTGAAATGTCAAAAGTTGTAATTAAAAATGTGAAGAGCAAATTAGATTTGTTTCCCTCAGATTTCCCAACTAAAGCAAATAAACAGAACGGTAAAACTCCTGGAAGATAATTCAGTAACCAAATAGCATGAGTGGAATCTTACTGCGTAAAATGTTTCCTAGTACTCCACAATTTAATCACCCTAAAGACTGTGGCTGTAGATAGAATGCCAGCCTTAGCGCTGCGAGGAGCAGGTGTGGCAAATGCTCAGAGACCCATTTCTACCAGTACCAGAAAGGTGAAAAAGGAGATGGCCAGGGAGAATTGCCAAAGAGTCCAAAAGAATCACAAGAGATTTGGCTACGATCTCACACTTATATTTCAGTGAGTCAATACATTTGTAATGCTCTGTTTCATCACTTGCTTATTTTTACATGTCATTTAAATACTGTGTAAATTATATTGGCAAGAGAGTTGCAACTAGAATGAGATTCAGGCTCAAGTCCTAAGTCTGACCCTACATAGTTATGTGATCTTAAACTCACTTGCTCTCAATAGTTTGAGTTAAATCATCTGTCAAGTAAGAAGAACCATTCTCCTTCTAGTTACCCATCTGCACAGAGGGTCATTAGCAGGGGGCAAATGAGATGGGTGGGAAAGTACTTTGTTAAGTCTCAAGCTTTATGGACCCTGATGAATCTTTCTCTGTGTTGTGTTATCTACTATTTGCTCCTGAAAAAGTGGTGGCATCCTTGGCTCTTTTCCCACATCCTTCATCATCCAGGTTTCCCCAAAGTCATGGGTGAGGTGAACAAACTATTCTGAGGGGAGACTTTCAGCTACTGCACATCTGACCATTTCCAGTGGGCTCTGTGTACATAGTCCCGACAAGAGCTTTTAAGCTGACACGGCCCTACTCATGACACTTAAAACCATGGCTTCAGATAAAAACAGAGAAACAACACCCCCGGCCCAGCATTTCCCAGCCACCGTTCTGAACCCTAACTTGACTCACCTTGTCCCTGACCTTGTGATTGACCTTTTTGCTGTTGTTTGCCTCACCTCTCCCACTTCACAGATAGTTCCAGTTACCTGGTATGGGCCTTCTGATTCTCTTCTTCTTCATGATTCAGATGAGTCTCTTAATCGCACTCTACTCACTCCACCTTGGTCACGCCAGGCTCATGAATGCGACACAGACAAAGGGAAAGTTTTACATATGGGTGTAGGAGCTGAGATGTGACTCCCAAAACAGGCGCTATAAGGATTTCTGCCAGCACTGGGGACATTTTCTCTTTTGAAGCTATAGACTTAAAAAAAAAAAAATGGACGATTTCAAATTCTATGGAATAGGCTCCTTGGGAGAAAGTGACTCACCTCACCTTCCTACTTTAAATGTTATCACACTCCAGCATATGCCAAAACACAGAGAAACCATGTCCTATTTGGACCTTGATATGTGGATGGAGTGTTTAATGGGGAATAAAGAGAAAAAACAAATTCAAACCCATTCTCCATGATTTCACAATAATATAGACTTTACTAAACTTTTCAAAGTTTTTTCTTTAATATAGTGAGAGCAAGTTTATGCCTGCCTTGTTCATTAGGGTATTTCTAGAACCCAGCACACAAGATGTTTTAAAAAGACTTGTTGCCTGAATAAATACATAAGAAGAGAAAACAAAGTAAGATTTGAAAGATTTCTTATTATCTGATGCTAATAGAGAGTAAAGTTAATGATTTAGAGAACAAGTGTCCAGCAGTACAGCTCGCTAATACCTCTTAAAATGTGTTGATGCTCATAAATCCAAAATAAACGACCTGTAAAATCACTTAAGAAGAAATAATACACATTTAATCGGGCTTCCAGAGGAAAGTCTGAGTGAAAAGACAAGAATTTCACGAGAATTATTAAATCCCTTCAAATTCAATCACTGGCCGATCACAGACACGCCACATGTGCCCCTGCCCACAGGGCTGTCACTTTAGGCAGTCTCACTCAGCCCTTCGTTGCGAAACTCCTAAATTACAGCCACCTCCTGGAGCCAGAGGGAAAGGCTTTGCATCAGCTGAAAAGGGTAAGTCCTCTTATGGGTCTACCCAGCATGCTTTTCCACATTCCACAGAGGCACCTTAAATAAAGGGGGAGAAATTGAACACATCCCCCGCATCCTAAAGCCAACATCTTCAAAGTCTTACGCACGGCTTTAGCTTCAAGTCAAAAGGGCTCTTCCTCTGGCAAATAAAAATCAAAACACTGTGAAATGCCAGTCTGTGCCTCCGCTTTATAATCCTGTTGAAGTTTTTGGAATTTAACAGTGTTCTGGTACCTTCCATTCTATCCTGGATTTTATCTTTAGTCTGCTAATGAGAGTTGCTTTACCTTTCCCAGAGTTTGATTAAGGTCCTGAGGGTGGTAGTAAAATGGATCCATCTTTTTGTTACAAACTCAATTAGCAGAAGTTGGAATTGCTCTCTTCAACAAAGTTAAATAAATTGTTAATGAGAAATTTACCTTCACTTGATTCACTAGTTGCCTTATTAGCTTGAAGTCAACACTATTAAAGGAGAAGATGTTTGTTAAAGCTTAAGGTGTTTGCTGGATCGAATATTAAAAAGAAGATGGCAGGAGAGCCCGCTGACTGCCTGCTTCCAAAACCTGTGATCCATCCCAAACGAGCAACCCAGAACCCTCCTTCCGAGTCCGCTCACCAGAGAATAGCAATTTACCTGATGGGTGAAGGTGCCCACATTCCTGACCTGAAGAAAGGTCACTAGGTTGCAGGTGAATTTGAACACCTTTCCTCCTCAAATAAAGGGGGAACAAAGACATTTTGGAAGAGGTCATCAAGAGGAAATGACTCCTCGTTGACTCTTCAACTAGACCCGGCAATCGGAGTCTCCCTATCCCCTCCCCTGACCTGGAATATACATCCACAATGGGAGCCATTTTCAAGGGTGCATCCTTGAGAGAGCAATGTGTTGCTGAGACCATCTGGATAGTGTATGTGACTGAACCCATTTCGGGCCTCTGTATAAATGTTTAAGATTCTGGTAGATGGGTGCAGAGATCTACTCATCTTGTGAATGCCCAAGACAAGCCTCCCATGTAAGTTCCTTTTGCTGTTAAAACTGCCACCTACCAATCCAGAGTGCTCTGCCTCTTTCTTGGGTCTCTCTTTGCCCACGATGTATAGGGGCCAGTTTGCAAACCGACGAAACACCCCCACCATAAGTGTCAGAGACATAGGAGGAGTCTATTAACTCAAGAAAGTTTATATGCAGACCTCAAAATCACCACCTCCAAAAAAGCGTAATGTTTCCCTGATGTGGCATTCCTAAAATGCCTCTTCTTAATAACTAGAACCAAGCAAAGTTGTGAGGTCAGTCAAGGTTGTTTTCAGCCCCTTCTCCATTTCTCTCTCAAAAATGCTCTCCTGCACCCCTGCCATGTACCACCGTGGTAGAATCTGCAGGCTAGAGTCTAGTCCAGCCTTACTTCTCCATAACCACTGTATGGCCCCGCAGATGCTTATAATCTGAATGGTCTCATTCCCCAGAGTGCTCTACAACTAAGGTTCCACATAAGACCTAGTGTCAGCCAAGCAGACATTCCCCAGGAAATTCAGATGGAAGAAGTAAACATTGAGATGGAGGCTGCACTCCACTACTTCTGCTAACCAGCACAGTGTGGAGATATGTCAAGACTCTAACAGACGCCACAGGGTCCAGACCCTAGCATTGTAGCTATTGAGAGACAAGTCAAGGGCATCTCTTGTTGGTGCAGGTTGGGATATATATGATGGCAAGAGCCAGCATTTGTAGAGGTAACCTCCTTCATCACTAACTTGATCATGGCTGAGGCAGTAACTGTCTCAGTGGGCCAGTTCTGAGGTATTGTTCTGGGGTGTGATTCCTGGAAGTTCTGCTGAAAGCCTCCTCCTCCAGGCCTTCTAGGGATTTTTGTAAGTTCTTTATTCCTTGTATAAAATTCATTTCTTCTAAGAATAGCTAGACTGAATTCTGTTATCTGCAACTAAGCTCTGACAGACACACTTCCTTCCTACATAAGCAACCAAGTTCCTTAATGTTGCCCCTCATCTTCCCAGATGAAATGAGTTGATAAACTAAGTCATAATAAGTACATAATTAATAACTAATAAAGCAACTTCCTATAGATATTTGCCTTAATCTAAGATTCTAATGGAATTTCCAACCATGAATGGTTTATAGTGTTGATGGCATTATTTTTTTTTCCAGGATGGGGAAGCAAAGGTTTTGTAAACTATAAGGAAGTTGTTGTTAGTCGTTAATGATAATGGAGATGATAATGAAGGTGGTGATGTTTAAAATCATGAGAACTGATGCAACTGGTCGGGCTCACTGGGCTGACATCTCCAACTCCCTCCCCCTTCTCCGGCTAAACTCTCTAACCAGGGCGAAAAGAGCCAATGTCATCACTCAGCTTCTCACCTCTTACTGTAGTCCTCTCCTACAGACCTCTCTGTGAAATCAAAAGGCTCTTCCAGGAAGGAGAAAACCTTAATCATAAAGGGATGAACAAGGGTTCCAGAATCTCCCTGAAAGTTGATAACATACTCTCAGAGAGAAGACGAAGAAACAAGCAGGTGACGAAGGCAATTGGATGGAGAAGTGATTGATGATGTCCATCTGCACATCCACAGACATTCCTGTAATGGCTCTACACTGCCACTTGGGGAGAAGCAAGGCTCACCCTGGCCTCCAAGAGCTCATAATACAGAGGAATAATAGAAATTGCCATTTCTTGATCACTTCTATGTGACTGATTGTATCTCCACTAATTTCATTCACTCAACAGTTTGTGGTTGTTTTAGTTGTAGACACTGATGTATAAGCTAGGCTTCCTAATCCCTTATAGAGGGAGCCAGGCATGACACCAGCACTCACACAGAATGTTCTCAATTATAATTAAGGCAAGTGCTACAGAGGAAAACCATAGCACACCATTTTTGGGGGGAAGAGGAGTTGGCATAACATGGTCTGAGGGTTCATAGAATGCTTCCCAAAAGAAAAGCCACTTACTTGAATCCTGGGGGTTGAGCACAGGTTAGCCAATTGAAGGAACATCATAAGCAAAGGCCCTGAGGTTGAAAGGAGTTTCAGTCAATGAAGTACAAAGTATTATCTCCACTTTATTACACATAAGCAACAGAGACCTAGAGAGATTAGGTAACTTCCTAAGGTAAGGCAGAACATAAATTAGTGTGAATGCAATGATAACCACCATACATACAGTCTACCCTCCCTGAGAGGTAGAGACAAAAATACTTGGCAGGCTTTAAAAACAATTATCAGGAGACCCTCTCGTGTTCTTCAAGGCTGCCCCTCCACCTGAAGGAACTGAAGACAGATTTTCATTTTCTCACTCTGTTGGGCTCACGACTAAATTAAAGGAAAAATCTGCTATTTCTGACGCAAAAGTCCTGGGTGCTTTTCGGGAATGAAACCATCTTCCCTACTCCCCGGGGCCTTTCATACCATTATGGTGCAGTCCCAAGCTATCAATGATAGTGGGGGAAAAAAAAAAAAAACCAGAGCTTTGCAGTAGAGGAGAGAGGCTATTCAAACTGCTCCTGATTTCTATAAAAGAAAGATCTTTTGATCTTTGAAACAGCCAAAAGAGCAGTTTGATCTTCCTCAAACTCATTTATTTTAGATTCTTGCAAATTTCTTTTCTGTAGGTTTACTTCCTTAGAAAACTCAATATTCAATTGAACAGTGACTTTTATATATTGAAATGCAATATTGAATAGCTGAGGCCTAATAAATGCCATCTCGACTATATAGGATATTTTAAAAATCATAAAAGGGCCGATTGAGCCCGATCCAGGCAAAGATGACAAAGCGAATTCAATGCTTCTTTTGAAAATGAGTCATGGTCAGAAATACTCACTTTGACCAAAAGCGTTTCTTTGAATGCCAGAGGTAAATTTGCTCACTTTCATTTTCTGCATGGGTTTCAAGTCCGCCCTGCAGAACTGAAAAAATCTACTGCGAGAGGCCCTGGCAGCTGTTCCAGATGTAAATGTGAACAGGATACCGAGGTTGGGCCTATTCCCTTCAATGTGTTATTTTCAAATTATGCAGATGATATTCAGATATGAATTGATCAGGCTTTGTATATTTTTTCAGGGAGGAATAAATCATTGCAATTCTGCGCTGCCTAAACATTCCCCAGGACCACCCTTTCTTCTACTTAGAAAAAGGATGTTTTATTATCTTGAACCTCGAAATTACTGGCAAAGGGAGAATCTGACATATGTTCCCAGTCGCAGGGGGCTCGGGGGAGGACAGGCACAACATATTCAATCGATTAGCTAAAAGGAACAGTCTTTGATGTCAGGGAACCTTTCCAAATTTCATTTAAGACGCAAACAATCTGTGAGAAATCAAAGTTCTCAATCAGAACCTCTGCCCCACTCCTCTGGGTGCAGCCTGGCTGGAGGAACTCTTGTTTTAACTATTTGTAGTTGATTACACAGTTTGAGAATGTATCCTTCTTATGGCCCTTTCAACATCAGGCTCTTTAAGAAGATGGATAACTTCATTCTCCACCTTCTTCTTGTCACATGCACTTTTTCCCTCTTGCATATATGTTTTAGGAAAATGCAGATTAGTGCTGTCAAAAAGCCAGTTATTTTATAGCAGCCCTCTCCTCAGTGTGACCTCCTAAGAAGACCTGATTGTATAAAGCATTACAAGAATGCCGTATGTTCTGCACACTCCCAGTATCAGCTAAAAAATGGGTTGGAGTTGGGGAAGGAACTGGGGCCAAGAAGAACAGGAATGATAATAATTTGGAAGAAGGTGATGGAGAAAAAGGAGGAGTCAGAGTCATGTGGAAGAATTTGGGTCCCACTTTCAGAAATAGCCAAGTCAAGTAGAGGAACTAAATGTGGTGTCAGTTTAGAGATCATGGTTTAGATGGTGAATAAATTTGATTTTATGTGATTCTTTGGCTATCCAAGCAGAAATGTCAACTCTTAGGCACTGCCTTAGAGCCTGGATTACTTTGGTATTTAGCGGCAGATGTTTCTCCTATAAACAAGAACATGAGAAGTTCCAAAAAGGGATCCCTTAGCCCTGGCATGCTCTGCACTGGTTAGACAACATCTAGGATGTCATGCCACCTTCCATGTAACTATTAAACTTCTAGTCATCTGAGCACTGTCAATTCTTCATGCTGCTTTCTCATATATACACTGACTAGTTGGAGTTTAGATGATAATAGTCAAGATGATAAAATGTCTGGACAGCAGTTAACACTCTAGAGATGTTCAGCCCAAGAAAGAATGACTTAGAGAAGACATGACAGTACTGAAGATCTGTCATGTGAAGAGGGATTTAATAGGCCCTTTTTTGCTTCAGAAGAGAGGCTCTGTCGGAGTTATAGGGGATGGGGAGGTAATATTCACAATTACTGAAACCCCAAATAATGCTCTGTTAAAGTAGTAAGTTCCCGTCATGAAAGACTCTCAAGCAGTAGCTAGATGTCCTCCACCTGGAAGAGAAGTTGTAAAAGAAGGACCTCCCACATTCTTGAACAATTTGAAACTGAAAAGGACCCTCAGGTTCATAAGTTCAAGTGTCCATGGGGTATAAAAAAAAAAAAACCTGACAATCCCCTTTCGGCTTACTGTCCCACCAGCAAATACGCACTTTTCTTATGGCGTCAGGATTTCAAAAACATTCGTTGGGAGCCATTTGTGACATCATAGATGAACCTGGAGAACATTATGCCAATTGAAATAAGCAAGACACGGAAAGACAAACAATCTCATATGTGGACTCTAAAAGAGTTGAACTCACAGAACCAAAGGGTAGAATGGTGGTTGTCAAGGGCTGGGGGTGGAGGGTGGGGTGGAAATGGGGAGAGGTTGGTCAAAGTTTATAAACTTTCAGTTATAAGGTGAATGAGTTCTGGGGATCTAATGTACAGCATGGTGACTATAGTCAATAATGCTACATTAGATACTTAAATTTTGCTAAGAGATAGATCTTAAGTGTTCTCACCTCATACACGAAAGGGAAACTACATGAGATGATAGATGTGTTAATTAAGTTGATTGTGGCAATCATTTCTGAATGTGTACACATATCAAACCATTCCATTGTATACCTTAAATATATACAATTTTATTTGTCAATTATACCTTAATAAAGCTGAGAAAAAAATAAAAGAAAGTCTTTATTAAGTATGGGTAAACTATCCACAGCTTTAAAAAGAATGATTGATAATGTTCATAAAAGATCTTGAAATAGCGGATACCAAGCAACTCAAGGACAAAATTCTGAGCTGAGATAATTGAATATACATAGACATGTCCACACCTGTTTCTGGGGCTGTTAGCTCACTAATAAATATTTGGGGAAAGGGATTAATTTTTTTAGAAGCAAATGGAGGTTTCGTTTCCTTTCCTTAAAGAACATTTTAAAACAAACAAAAAATACCTATGTTTCTAGACACTCACAAATAGGTTTCTTACATTCCAAGGCCTTGAACATAAGTCAACATGTTCCAGGAGGAACATAAGATATGTAACAGGTAATTTAATTCAAGGCATAGTAACAAAAATCAAAGACAAAACAACACGACACACATCTTAGAACAGGCATGTGCTCTGCACCCAGGCTAACATCGGTTTGGATAACACTGACTGTGACAAGATTGCCTTTGTCACACAGTTAGCTCTTCTTGTCTCCTTTTATTCACTTTACTGTTGTCGGTTGTAATTTTTTCAGGAGATTGAATCAAGCTGTAGGCTTCTTACAGAATAACACCCCCAGACACTCACCCAAGAGCAGTTTGGGCAAAGTTTTCAGTGCCAGGAATAAGAATGCTGAAATTGAAAAAGTAGAACCAAAAAAGTAGAGCATATATAAATGGTAAAGAGAGGCTGCCCATCTAATTAGAGTGGGGGAAAAATTATGAGGCAAGATGCTTAAACACCAGGCAAAAAATAGAAGAACCTGGCTTCAAACAAGTAGGACCCACTCTCCTTCCTATTAGCATTTCCCCCATTCTGCTGCAATCCTCTGCAAGACAGACCATCTGCCAATTGCTCTGGCAAGAGTGTGTCACCAAGCAGAATGGGTTTATCAGCACAGCTGTTTGTTGTGCTCATTAATTCTAGGATAAAGTTAAAGAAAAACCATTCAGTGCAGAAGTCAACACTAATCTCAGTGGATGCAACCCTTCAATACCCAAAGATCTTCTAGGTAAGTTAGAGAGAAAGCAGCAGTGAACTTCCAAAGCAAAAATGTAATTTTGTTAACCATCATTTGAAAATAAAGCAACAGGGTACAAATAGGGAGAAATGTTCACTGATAATAAACCGAATGCTAGATATTTGCCCCCTCAAACCCTTCTCCCCAAACTTCCTCTGAGTAAAATGCTATCAAAACAAGCAAGTACAAATACATTCCTACTTCAATGCAAATACAGCTCTCAAAATGTCAGTTTCATCTAGTTTGGCCTTTCCAAGAATGTGTATAGTTAAACTTCAATGAACTATAGTGGTTGGAGGAGACCGTTTAATTGAATTTTCAAGTTAAAGGTTATCTGGGAACTAAGCAAAGAACTTTTTTCTCTTTTGGTTTTGTTAGGCATCAACAGAAGATATTGATGCAATGCAGATGATTTTGTCCTAGAGAACTAGAAACCTAGATCCACAGACAATTTCTTGGGAAGTCATATACATGCAAAACCCTGATAAAAATAGAATAAACAATACCTCATGTCAGTAGTGCTTGGGTCGTAAGCTCTTAGGCAGAGCTCTCTGATAGCGTCAGCTGGAGTGCATGTCATGGCTCAGAACTTCTGGGTCTTCTTTCTGCTCATCAGCCTAAATCCAAATCTTATCTTTAGGACATCACAGGACAAAAGGGAAGAAGAAAGAACACGTATTATGAGAAGAGGGAGCAAAAAGGTCTCGTTGGGTCCCACATAAGTAAGCCCTAAACTTTGCCTACTCCAGTCTCATGAAGGGAGGAAGAAGATTTTGCCTCTTAATTATAAATATAGTTCACAGCAAAAATGGAATTCATTTAATGGGTAGTTTTATACTTTTTGTTCATTGAAATTTTACTATATGCAGGTGTCAATTTGCCTGTCATTTCTCCATGTCTTTACCGGGTTCAGAAAGTATAACATCGCCATCATCATAAACAAGAACTTTTTTTAATACAGTTAAGGTTACACTATAGACTAGCATATCCATACTTACCGTTGAGAAATAGAAAAGAAAAAGCCAGTTCAAAGGTCACTGTAAGTGGTTTAGAGATCCAAATTTTCCAAAATATCCTCCTAAAAACGCTTCAAGATTCTAAGAAGAGAAGCAAAATTAATTCTAAGGAAAAAATACTTTTTTTATAATTAGCACATTGTCCTTTTGTTTCCATCATAACGGTCAAACAGGTTTTAATGTGATGTATGAAAAACTGCAGGGGAGGGCAAAAAGAGACTGTAAAGGCCTTGTCTGCCCGGATCTGGGCATAAAGCTCATTCATATTCTCTTCTGAGGCCCTGATCCTACAGGCTCAGGAGCTTAGCATTACTTTGAGATCACAGAGCACTTTCTCAGATTGCAATGCAATCACTCTGTCACATTTTAGCCCAGGAGACCAACAGGTAAGGTGTGAGCATGTGGATGAATCTATATAAAAATATCGCCATTCCTGGAAGGATTTCGGGCATGTTCTCAGCTCAAACATGAACAGGGGCATATTCAGCAAGCCTATTGCATGACATTGGACTTGGGAAATATAAGTCAAAAACATGTTTGCTTACTTGGTTCCTGATTAACCACCTAAGACAAATTACGTGGACGCAAAACATATGAAGAAGTGAAAGCATAAGGCAAATCCACAAAGGAACGAAAAGCATTAGTGTCAGTAATAAAAATAACATGGTACTTTGTTTTCCATCGAATTAAGCAGAACTCTATCAGTTATTGATGACTGATCACAATGCAGCTCAAACTAGTTGCAACCAAAGAGGGAATCTCTCAGTTTGGAATTTCAAAGGATCAGGTACTTCTGAATCCAAGTGTTCAATGATATCTTCATTATGCCTTCACTCTACCACCATCTCTTGGTTTGGGTTGTTCTGTGATGGCTTCATTAATCTCTCTGCAAGTTCTCGAAGAACCAGAAGTTCCATGAATGCTTGTATCCATTGCTTGCAACCTTTAAAGGAAAAAGAGACCCTCTCTTACCTAAGAGTTTCTGCAGAAGTCCCAGGTTTACCAGCACGGGTTGAGCGCTCTCCTTAAACTTGTCATCGCACCCAGGGGACGGGATATGTGTATTAGGTCTACTCCTAGTCCCAAGATGTGGGCAGCCCCAACTGAAAAACACTAATCGAAAGTGGGAAAAGGGACAGTTCCTGAAAGGAAAAGTGAGGAAGTAAAGATGAACTGAAGGGAAAAGGATTTGTTTTGGACAACCAACAGAAAATCATATCAGCTACCAATATTCAAATGGTGTTATGAAAAATGAACACGGAAATACTTAAAATTCTCTGGACTCTCTTGGAGTCTTCTCTGGCATTTTTTCTTGAACTCAAAGATCCAAGGCTACACAAACCAGAAGACACAATGTGCATCGGTTGTTTATTTAACAAGTATTTTTGAGCATCATTCCAGTGCTATTTTTAAGGATGTTATGGGAGCACAAGGGAAGAATCCTAGCCCAGACTTGGGGGACCAGGGAAGGTTTCTAGAGGAAGCGAAATCAAAACTGACATTTGAAAAGTGGGTAGGAGTTCAGCTAGTCAAAGGGAGAAGTTGGATAGTTCAAGCAAAGGAAATAGTGCACACAATGTCCTCAATCAAGAAATAGCACAGTGTTTTAAGGGAACAGAAAGATGCATATAAAACCAAATCATTTGTTAATATAAATGTTCTAGAGGGCAAAAACTGTGCCTACTCTCGCCTTGTGATCAACAGGTCCCTTGAATCCCTGGGTCTCCCTCACAAAGTTGTTATAAGAATCAAGTGTAATAATGTATGTGAAATACTTTGTAAACGTTAAATCCTCTACATCTGAAAGGCACATATAGAGAATTGAAAAAGTGCACAGATTCCTAAAATCTGGAGCAGGAAAGATGACTGGCTCGATATAAGTGAGCTTCTCAAGAAAAATGTACTGTAGCTTTATGATGTCTATTTGCCCACTAAGGCATCCTTTTACTCATTGGCAGGTTTAAACTAAAATCTTTAGACAATGAAGACAGTGGTCACGTGTTCTCTGCATCAGCTGCCAGAAATTCAACAAGAGGGAGTGGGTAACACGGAAGAATATGCTCTCTAGGAAGACAATGAAAGTGTTCAAAGAATGTAGGTACAACACGATGAAAAAGCATCCTTGGCAGACAGATGGATCCTGGAATTTTAAAAAGAAAAGGAGAAAAAGTTAGCTTCCTAATGTTCTGAGAGTGTGCTCAACAAGGAAGATGTGCTTGGAAGACACCTGGAAGGAGGGAAAAAATACAGGGCAGGAGATGAGTATGGAAGGTCACAAATCATGCATCTATGAGAAGTAGAGGAAACAGTCTGGGGGAGTCGCCGTACTCTTAAAACGTCAACAGAAGGTATGTTTAAATTGCAACCCAGGCCAGAGAGTCATGAATAATCAGTTTGTCTTGGAGAATTCTGGAGTTATAAACAAAAGGATCCAAAGCATTGTCCAAGGTAAATATTGACATGGCTGAAGAGGAACTAGAAAAACTTTTAATGAAGCCAAAAATACTGCATCTGGGGAAGATGTTTCACATTCATATAATAAACACTCTGATACAAGAAGTCTAAGGATGATGGGTAAGAATTATTGTCTAGTAGGTTGAAAAATTGAGTTAGAACAAAGGCTTTCTCAAATTTAAAACAGTAATACTATAAAAACATAAATATTAACTTTTAAAACCATGTTATTTCTTAAAATAAAGATAATTCTCTCTGCCAAACACCGATTTGCCCTCAAATATGAGAGAGTTAGTACTCATATCCTGAAACAACCATCGGTTTATACTGTGGCAAACGTACAGTGGTTTCTTCCTCAACTCCCAGCTGCCTGGGGGAGACATGGTCTGGGAAGTCCCTTTATGCCAGCTGGGCCTCTCCTAGGACAACACCCTATAATGACAAATCTCTTTGTCTGCTGAGACACACATCCCTATCAAGGAAAGCGAGGGAAGGACTTCACTAGTTTCTTCATATTCATACCTTGTTTCTTGCAGAGGATATTCAGGTAGGGTAACCTGAAACTTAGAATAAACAGAAGCCCATTATTGCTGCTTAGCAGGAGCGAGTGAAGGATCTTGTCAGCAGAACAGTACCATGGCAACCAGTTCTTCAAAGCGTTTTTAAAAAATACAAGTCGAATTTCATCTGGAAACATCCCAATTACCCAATTAGACTAAGCTGTGAAGTCTTTTTAGAGTAATCTCAGATCATAAGTGAGTGAATAGCACAAACCCAAACCATCGCTTTCTGATACTCAGAAAATGCAAGTTTGTTGGTACTGTATTCTGGTAAGAAGACAGTTCTTTATCAGCAGGAGCAATGAAACTGGTCTGCATCTCCACAGAATTCTTGGTGCTAAGGTAACATATGACTCTACCCCGTTGGGAGCCGTGAGATTCCAGTTTTATTTTTCCCACTTAACAGATGGGAAAACTAAGGAGCTATAAGTATACTTATCACTGGGGACAGAGAGGCCGAGTGGAGTGGAGCTGGATCTCTTTTGCTGTGTGCATGTGTGTGTGTGTGCGTGTCTCCAAGGAGTTGGTGAAATCGGGCTCGAAGCCCTGTAGATTCTACCTTCGAAGCGTCTCATGCTTCACTTTCCCTC
>NW_006438113.1:19828067-19883387 GCF_000325575.1 Pteropus alecto | reverse complement strand
TTCAGGGCTTATCACCTGGACCATGCGGTCATCTCCTCATGCTGCTGCTGGGCATATGTATGAAAGCACAGGTCAGATCACAGGCTCCCCAGTGCTCAAAGCATCAACGATTTCCTGTGGCCTATTAAACACACACACACACACACATACACACACACACACACATACACACTCACACTCACATTCACACACACTCATACACAAAAACGCATTGTGCTTAGGATGGTGTCACAGATTAATAGAATTCATAGAATTGTCCACTACACCCTCACCCACCATCCAGCCATACCATGAACTTTCAACACTCTATTACTGAGATATTCCCTAACAACCTGAAATTTACTTATCTTTATTTGCTTCCTATGTTTCATACCTCAAGGCCAAGCCCATGATGGCCTGTTTGTGAAGCATTTCCCCAGTCCCTTGTGAGTATATGGTTAAGACTTGAGAGACGCTTGTCATGTGCCAGACTCTGTGCAAAAGCATTCCTGTGAACTGTCTCATTTCACCTTCATGGCTATCCTATGGGGTGGATACCCCTACTGATCCTATTTCATGAATAAGGAAACAGAATCATAGAGAAGAGAGGCAGTGTGGCTGGCATCACAGAGAGCAGGTGGCAGCCTCACTCCAGAGTACCTGTAGTCCCTTGGCTGCATCATCCCTCTTTGGGGTAGCATTTGCTCTGCACTCCCATTGTGCTTTGAACCTCAACAAGAGCACATCTATTTCACTCTCCTTTCATTGAAAGGTGAGAATGGTGATATCTATAGTGGTAAGTGTCTCTGTGCCCCAGCTTCCTCATCTGCAAATTGGGGCTAAGAAATGGTTTTGTACTTTTGTTTCTAAGGACTACAGGAGCTACTTCATTAAAGGAAAACATGTGAAACTATGCCTGACACACAGCAAGTACTCGATGAATGTTAGATATGAACTGATTAGACTACTGTTTCTCCAATAAGAATGTAGCTCCTCTGTCCAGCTTACTTTGGTATTCTCAAACCCTGGGAGACTGATGTAGTACTCTGCACACGATGGGCATTGGGTAAGTAGCTGCTCAAGTATTAACTTAATTTGTCATTATGAATAGATACAATGTAGTGATCACTCCTCTTCCTGTCACAGTTAAAATAAAAGCCTGTGTTTACCTTACCCTACAAGGTGCTCTTTGCCCTGGCATCTGACTAACTGTTCCACCTTGTCTCCTCCTTTCTCCCTCTGACTCTGTCCACTTCCACCTCCGTTTCCTCAAACACATCTAACACATTCCTGTCTCAGAGGCTTTGCTCTAACATCTCCCTTACTCTGCTGTATTTTCCTTAGAACTTGACAGTTGCTTATATACCAGTCTATGCATTTACTGTCTCTCCCCCCACACCCATTAGCATGGAAGCTCTGTGAAAGTAGGGATGCAGTTAGGTTCACTGATGTATTTCCTGTGCCCGGACAGTGAGTAGCACATAGCAGATGCTCAATAAATATTTAACGATTGAATGAATACATGAATGAACAAAGGAACCACTAAACCCCACAATAATGCTGAAAGGTAGGTTTTACAACCCATTTTACAGATGAAAAAACTAAGGCACAGAGATATTAAGTAATTTCCCCACATGCATGCATTTAGTAAGAGGCAGAACTTGAACTTTATTTATGTCTCTCTGATTCTAAAATTTATCCCAGTGTCTCCTAATATTTACCTAATATTTTTATTTAAGTCACTTATATATTATGCAAATAAGTTTATTTTAAAAGAAAGGCAATCATTCCCATGGAATAAACTGCATTGAAATAGATATGTATCCATTAAAATTTAAAATATTCATCAGTGTATTTTGAAGCAGGGATATGTCTCCGTATTTGGAAACACTGATCCTGCCTCAGTCTGCAAACCCCTGGGGCTAGTCTTGAATGCAGCCCACCCTGGAGATCAGAATTCTCTACTACCTACAGTAAGTTGTCTTTTCAGTTGTCCAAGTTCAGTCAGCTTCCTGCTCACAAGTGCCTCAGCTCTTGCACAGAACATTCTTCATTGAAAGAAGGCCAGAAAGAGGCTTCTGATGCCTTTAAAACACACACACATGCACACACACACACACTTCACATGAGAAGTTCATGTGAGCCTATGAACCTCAGAGCTCCCCAACTAAAAGCAAAAGTGAGATAGATACAGGAGATGGTGAGAGAGAAATTAATTGAAAACTTAAGGCTGTCAAGCCATGCTGAGGAAAATCTCTCGCTGAGTTAAAGATCAGTGACATAATCAAGGAAAGTGGTTCCTATAAAAGCTTGATTGGTTGATCGAAATCTCCAGTCATCCCGAAAATAATTGCCTGGAAAAAAGCACTGAGTGACCTGCCTGGTTGGCAAGGAACGGCCAGTGCTGACAATGGAAGACACCCCTCTAACTGTCCTCCCCTTCCTTGGGGCCCCAGCAATGATGAACTGAATCTGTTTGAGGAAGTATATTGCCTCATTATTTTCTGCTCCGACAGACACATGTATTTCTCATGGATATTAACTCTCGACAACATTGAGGAAGTGCTTGTGTTGTTTCTGCAGCATTTCCTTTTCCAGGTCAGTGTTTTATAAATATTCCGTCTAGACTCCTCTTGATGAGGCATTAAATATGGCAAGGAAGGCCATGGGCCCTGCTTTGGGCAAAGCCACTGGGAAAGGACTATGCCAAGGGACCCTTCTGAGTCCCCCAAACATCCTACCAAATGGATCCTCCTCTATCCTCACTTCCTTCTCTCCCATCTACTCCCAGGCCTCACAGTAATATCAAAAATGCAAATATGACCACATCTCTTTTTAAGCTCAAACACTTCAGCAGCTCCCTGTTCCCTCTAGAGAAAATCTGTCTTCTTTAATGTAATGTACAAGGCCCTGCCTTTCATAGTCTACTCTCTGTCTCTCTCTTCGAAGCTCCTCTCCCAAATTTTTCCTGCATCCACTAAAAGCTCTTCATGTTCTCTCACCCCTCTAGGCCTACTTGTGTTGTTCATTATTCAAGGTTAGCTTATACTCTACCCACCTCCTTAAGGAAGTCTTCCCTGATTGTTTTTTTACTCAGCCCACACAGATCTCTAATTTTCCTGCGTTTTTATGTTATCGAAATCTATGCCCCACATCTGAACATTTTTTTCCCACCACAGATTTAAAGAAATACTGAAAATTCTGTCCAAGGCAACCTCTCCCAGGAACCTGTCTTGAAGAAATAATCAAAAAGCTCATCAAAGATTTATATACATGGACATTCATTGCATAACTTTTTATAATTATTTAAAAAAAAAAAGAAACAAGCTAAGTGTGGTATAAAATATATCCATACAGCCATTAAAAAAATATTTTAAAGAATATATAAAGACGTGGAAAAATGCACATGAAATGATGTTAACCAAAAAAGCCAAATCTAAAATTGTATGTAAAATATGACCCCAGGTTTCTAAAAGAATATATACATCTCTTTTTACATAGAGATGGGATAGCAGGATGGTAAGAAGCATGGACTCCAGAACCAAAATGCCTGTGGAGGCTTGATTCTGTGGTCTTAGGAGTATTACTAAACCATTTATTATCTCACTTTCCTTATCTATAATATTAGGATAATAATAGTACCTTCCATGTAGGATTGCTGTGATAATTAAATTAGTTAATATTTGTAAAGTGTGTGGAATTACACCCGGCACATTGTAAGTGCTATAAAAGTTTCAGTCATCTTTGTTATTATACACTGAAAAAATACTGCCCTTTCTGGGTGATAGAACTATAAGTTATTTTTATTCTTGTTTTACATTTCTCTCTTTTTTTTCTAAATTGCCTATAATAAGCATATATCACTTTTTCAGTCTAAAAAACATACGATGTTTCTAAAAAAGTAAAGCTTCATTCAAAATCTATGTTATTCTTGACTCCTAGGGTTCAGGCATGGGTTTTTTCTTCCTTCCTCCCTCCTTTCTTTCTTCCTTCCTTCCTTCCTTCCTTCCTTCCTTCCTTCCTTCCTTCCTTCCTTCCTTCCTTCCTTCTTTCTTTTCTTCCTTCATTCCTTTCTTTCTTTTTCAGAAATAGAGAGAGACAGAATGTCCCATCAGCCAGTCCACATTGTCTAAGCCTCTGTTCCCAAAGATAACACAACCTCTTGGTCTCTTAGAAGAAAAATTGGTTATAAAACCTAGCTCTCAAGAATATGAGCATTGTGGGCCAAAGAGAAAATGGTACTATGTCATTTGGGGGCAGTCACAAACTTTTCTTAAGTCTCAGGTTCCTCATCTGCAAAATGGGGAAAAAATAATTTCTACTTTATAAAATAGCTGAAGAAACACATACAATTGAATAGGGTGTGGCAAACAGTAGAAACTCACAAAATGTTAGCCATCATAGCTGTGATCAAATCAGAATGGAGTTAGCCAGTTGACACAAGTGTAATAAAATAAATGGCTTTGGGGCCAGACTAAATTGGGTTTGCATCAAGTCTACAGTTCCTACTTACATTGTGGCACCCAAAGTCAAGGAAGTTCCTTCCACCTTGAACCCCCAACTATTGTCTATCTTAACACCCTATTTATTTCGAGCACTTATCACCTTTTTTTCATTGATTTATTTCTTTGTTTAATTATATTTTATCTATTCTTCCAATTAGCAAGCACCATAAAGTCAAGCATCAAGTGTCTGACACAATGCCAGAACAAACTTGTGCTCATTAAATAATTTTTTGGTGAAAGAATGAATGGTCAAATAAACAAATGAACTTGGGCAAGTTACTTCGGTTACCTTGTCTATTAAGAAAACTAAATGGTCTAAGGCAGCTATGATGCCTGACATATAATGGGTGCTCTTTCAATATTAATTTCTTCTTTCTGCGTATTCATCAGACTTTTATCAGACCCACACATTTTCTAAAATTACTTTGACTGTCTGCATAAATGTTGTTCATGATGCCTCAAACTATTATCCCTGTGTCTAAGCAATTTCTTGTTAAAAGAAATTTTTTTCCACAGAACAGAGCAAAAGAAGCTTTGAAACTAGAATTTTTATAGCTCACACTCCATGTAAGCCAGACGCAAAAATCACTTTGAAGCGCTAATTGGTGACGTAAAGAAAAAAAATTTTTTAATGTAAAAATGCAACAGTGGATTTTGGCAGCAAGGAGAAGACGCTCTTTTCAAACTAAAAATGCTTGCCATCTCAATTTTCACCGCCTTAATTCATTTCTTAAGCAGAAGGTAAAAAATTTGATGATTAAGATATGTAATGGACATTTTTCAGAGCAGAGTGAGGAGGTGACTAGAGACCATATGTCGCCCAAGAATGGAGCCTTCAGCAAACGCTGGAGTAAAAGGAATGTGCTGATTTGCATGCTATTGGCGATTATGTCCTGATGAAAGAATACATCCCATTAGTACTAATGGGCATTATATACACATACAATTAAAAATACATATAACCTTTCCTGAGACCATGAGAAAAGGAAACGCTGATAATATATCAGGGGAAGAAGAGAAGCAAAATAAACTGCTGAATGAGAATATTTCTCACATGTCCACATTAGGAAAGACCAAAGTCCTCATATTAGCACAGCACCCTCTGTGAAATCATTCCCCTTTGTCAGATATGTAAAATGCATTGTGTCTGTAGCGATGAACGCACCTACAAGGTAAGGCAGAACAGGGCTTGTCATTTGCCTTGATTCTTGGAGTTCAACCCAAACAGGAAAACATACAGTAAATATAAGCTCAGTACTCAATGGAATATTCGGCAGACAATGCTGGTACAAACTACTAGGCAAAATTCAATACTATTCACCCAAGAGGAGTTTGGGCAAAGTTTTCAGTGTCAGGAATAAAACATGAGGCTGTGTGCTTTCAGCAGCCAGTGGTATAAACTCAAACAGTCTCGGCCTATAAATTCCACCAAGCCAGAGCTCAAGGTCTGTGGCAGTCAGAAGCCCAGAAATCAAGCCCAAAGTGGGTCAGGTCAAGGGTCACAGGGAGGCCACCCTCAGTTACTTCTCAGGCAAAGAGGACAAATTCAGGGACACAATCAATATGCAGTTGCAGTCAACATCCAAGGAGGCTTCTGGGGATTTCTATAGATGTCCCCATATATACGGATTGGGGGCATGTGTCATTAGTGTGGAAGGGCAGCAACTGTCACAGGGCTCTGGCTACCCTCAGTCCTGGAGAAGAGCACTTCCTGCTGCAGCACTGCCAGCAAGACCTGGGCATCTATGATGTGGCTGTAAGCATTTAAAACACTGTGTCCTAGGGCAAGACTTGCTTAAGGTCAGAGACCATCTTATAGTTTTTTTTAAGTTTCCCATAGCACTCACCACTGTGCTTTGTATACATTAGGTACTCAATATACAAGGACTGGTGAGATTATGAAGGTAACTTTATATCAGATACTCATCCTTTCCTTTTATCAGTCGTTGTTCCTCTCCTGCAAGTTCCCACGGCCCTCAAAAATGCCACTTGGTGTCTCCACCAAATCTTAAGACGTAGCCAGACCCAAGTTGAAATCCCACTCCACTGCTTAATACTAGTAAACACTTCTACCATGCCAAAATGTATCAGGAACTATTCCAAACATTTGTTTATACTTACTCCTTTTATCCTCTCAATAACTGAAAGGTAGATACTATTATTATTCCCAGATACAAATGAAAAAACCAAGGCACAAAAACGGATGTTAAGTATCTTGGCCAAGGCCACAAAGCTAGCACTCTGGAGCCTGGGTTCAAACCCCAGCTGTCACACATATTAGCTCTGTGGCCTTGAACAAGTTACTTAACCATACTGAACCCTATTCCTTCATCTAACAAATATACATTGAGGGCATACTCTGTGTCTGGAATTGTTCTCAGCATAGGAAGTAAAGTGATGAATAAGACAAAGATGTCCTTCTTCATTAATTAGAGACTAGTCAAAGACACACACTATACAACAAATAGTACTATTTAATATAAGAATAATGAAGAAAATAAAACAAGGTGATATAATGGAGTAGAGGATGAAAGCCCTTAGTTAAGGGGGTCCAGGAAGTTCTCTCTGAAGCAAATGAGCTGAAACCCAAATGATAAGCCAGCCAACCTAATAGCCAAAACCCAAGATTCCTTAGTAAAAAATACTTGGTTGCTAGTGCTGGTTTGGGGGTAGATGCTCTCAAGTGGGGTTAACGTGCCATACAAAGATCCTCATACTTCATACCTACTTCCATAAGTCCACCCACATGCCTCTTTCCTATATCTCTTCCTCTGTCTCTTAATTTTGCTCATTCCAGGCTCCTGTCCATCTAACCCAACCATTTGTCACTGACTCTGGGTTTGTGTGTATTCTTTCTATGCATATTCTTACCTTGAGCCACTTATCTTTTCACACAAAGTGGCAACCCTGGTGTATTAAGAGCATCTCCCCTGACTTGCGTCTTTCATTAAGCAGGACTGCAATGCAACAGCAGTCCACTCTTGGCTTCCACTTACATACCAAGCAGCCTGACCTTTCCACTCCTGACAACTGGTCATAAAGAACCCTCCACATGGCCATATATATGTTCTAAGGGGGAGGGATTGAGGAAAAAGTGAGGAAGGCACAGGGGTCTGGCCACTTGCTTGTGCAGCTTACTTATGCCTATGACCCTGCTCATGCCCAATGCCAGTTGATGATGATAACAATGATGATGATGATGACGATGACGACGAGGATGATGATGATGATGGATTACTAATGGGTCCAATCAACCTTGGTGGATCTGAAAAAACCCAGCTTATGATGGGCAACTCTGGCCACATGGCCACTTGATGGTACAAGGTCATTTGCTCTGTCCTTCCAAGGACAAGTAGCATGCTAAGAGCCACTTTCTGAATGCTGTATAGTTCTTTACTATGGATGGGATAGCCTTGCTCTAGAAACTGAGGGGTCTACATTGTGATCCTAATAGGGCTTTCCATAAATTCCACATGGAGTCTTTTAGTACCACACAGACATATTATTATAGGATCTGCCTGATCTTATGGTTCAATTGGCAGAGTTGCTTGCACTGTATCCTGGATCTGCTGCAGAGCCCTATCTTGTTCTTGGCCCACTCAAAGCTGGCTGCATTTCATGTCGCATGGTAAATAGACTGAAGCAGTATTCCCAAGTGTGGAATATGATGCCCTAGGATGTAAAATGCCTACCAAACATTGTTCTTTCTTCTGTTTAGAGAAGAGAGATTAAATCATTTTTCCTTTTCTTTGGAGGTGCTGTCATGGCATGACCCAGACAATCTGACCTCTAAAAATTTCACCAGTGTAGTGATTTATTTTCATAAAGTGTATCTCCCACCTTCTGAAACATATATATCTTACCAAAACTTCTACTTACTTGCAACTCTTTGTTCATTTGATCCAATAAATGTGATGTCATCAATGTAAAGACCAATGTGATGTTCTCTAGCATGTCCAGATGGTCCAGATTTTTTCAGACAATATTATGACAGTGACAAGGAGAAATATCAAAGCCCTGGAGCAAAATCTCCATTCAACATAAATGTAAATTGTTTCTGATCTTTCTTATTGATGAGGATGGAAAAAAATGCATTAATCGGATCAATGACCACACATTGGTCTACATATCTAAGGCCATGTTAACCTGCTCTAGCAATGACTTCGCAACCAGCATTGCGACTGCAGTTGGGGCTACTACTTGCCTGAGATGGGGAGCCTACTATCAACTACCAGAATTTATCCAGTTTTGTCAGACTGACAAATTGGGTGGGGAAGTGATGGGAACCATCAACCCTGCACCCTTTAGATTTTTAAGCAAAGCACTAATCTCTGCCATTCTTCCAGCATGCAGCATTAGTTTCAATTTACTATTTTGGAGGAGAGGAGGGAGGCAATTTCAGACACTTGCACTCAAACTTCTGCTCTAAGATAGTTTTTACCTTACAGAGCAAGAAACCTATGTGATGGTTCTGCCTACCATCAAGTATATCCATTCCAATTACATATTCGAGGTTCAAGGAAATTATCACTAAATAGAACCAGTAGACTCACTATGGGCCAAACAGAGAGAATATTCCATTTATTACTTGTCCCCTAACTCTCTCAATCTAATGAGACCAGATGATGTTTTGCGTCCCTGGGTATCAATGTCAATTCCAGCCCTGCGTCCAACATTTTTCAAAATTCCTGGGCAATCTCCTTATTTCAGGATACCCCAAAGAACTGAGGGAATTAATTCTGCACTCACTTGCTATGACGTCAAAGGCATCTTCCTCAAGAAGACCAAACGGCTCCTTTAGATAGTGGGCTTCAGGTCCAAGCACCAGCTCAAGTCCAAAATACAGTTAAACAATCATAACTTTTTTTTAATGTGGCGGCTGCTTTTAGCTTCCTGACCATCTATCCTTCATTTCTTTTCATTGTATAAATTAAGTAATATCTTGCTGGCTTTCTATCTATGCTGTCCCTGAAGAACACTATATTCTATTAAATGTCTCCAAAGCTCTCTGCAAGTCAGGCCCCCAGCAGCCACTCTGACCTTGCTACTCATTATAGTAACTGCACCTGCCTTGCTCCTGGTATTAAGTGTCACCATTTGACTTCTATTATTTGAGAATACTACCATTTCTATTATTACTAGGGAGCCCAGTTCTGTGACAGTATCTCTTACTGTCATTTCTAGCTACAGAGGAGTGACAACACTGAACTTCTCAGCAATACCAGCACTCAACTCACAAGCCTATTCCTTATCGCTGAACCTACCATGGAAATAGTCAGCTAATAGGTTTTCTGGCATTATGTAGTATATCCATTCTAGAAGACCCACTTCTTGATCACTTCCTCTACCGTCTGCCTGAGTAATTCTGACATTTTTACTTCATTTGGTGTGGGTCATTGCATTCTCCAAGGTTCCAAAAGCCATCCTAGCAATGTCTCCTGGAGTCCTTGCCAGTGTGTTAAATCCTGTGTCCAAGGAGAGTGTTTCCATTTCAGTAAATTCTCTCCAGCTTTATGTGCCATCCTATGGTTCAGCATCCTCAATATTCAGAATCTATTTTGGGTCATACTCACTGTAACATGGATTCTGCGACATTTGCATACAGGATCGGGGTCTGCTCTCAGGAACAATGACTCTAAAAAGGTTAGGGAAGCGAGACTCAGCATAGGAAGAAAAAGTTCAACTGAGGCACTTGCAACAGATGCCTCAGATGATCCCACAGGGAGAACTGTAGCTGGCACCACCCTTTAAAATTGCTCTTGAACTGCTGTACAGGTAGTCCCTGAGGGCAGACAACCCTCAGAGAAAGAACACACTGTGGGTAAGGCAGCTCTCTTTCTGAAGAGCAGCCTATACACCCAGCAGGTGGGGACATCAACCAGGGATCAACATCCACTAGAGAATCCATTGGACCCAAACCCTTGTAATAAAATGAAAACCTTCAACATGGCTAGGTTAGCCACTTCCCCTTTAGGAGAAAAGCAGATACTGAGAATTCCAAAGGATAAAGGCCCCAAATCATAAGTTCTGAGGGTAAAATATTTGAAAGGAATGTAAATACTTAATGTATCTCTATAAAATAATGAAATTTTCTTTAAAAAGTTTAATTGTTCAAACAGTAGTGTTTCCATGGCCTCCGAAGTATTACAGCTTTCACAGACAAGAGTGGATATGTGCTATTTTGGTCCCTGATGAACGAAGATCAAAGGCAAAATTTATGATATGGTTCAAAGCGGGGTGTTTGTGTGTTGTCACACACCAGTCACTTCCAGGTTCATGTTTCCTATACATTTTGTGAGTATCCTATGGAACAGAGGCCTTTGTGAAAGTAGTTTCCAGCAGGGTAAGATGTAATTACTTCGGGCATCAGAGAAAGGAGACCTGGGTTTATTCCCAGCTGTCTGGCTAGCTGTGTGACCTTGGGCAGGTCACTTCTCCTCTTGTAGCCTAAACTTTCTCTCTAAAATCAGGCAAATAAAAAGCTTGCACATATTTGTTCACATTTCTCACTCATGGGAGACATTACTAATCCACGAATGTATTCTTTCCTCTGAATTTATATAAGAAACTTAGAATTTTTCTCAACAAAGTGCTCTCGGAAACCACAGCTAACTAATTAATGGTGATACTCAACATGAAACCTACATACCAACTATGGGCTAAGAGGTCCTTCTTGCATCCACAGGCTGTGATTGCATGCTCAGAGCCATGTATAGAGAATCACAAGCCAAAGTAGCCCCAGTGACTCTGATGTATAGATGTCCAAGGAGAATATGACATCAGCTGGGGACACTCAACTGCTGAGACAGAAGATCCAGACTATGGCCCCACTTTCTCCAAGGCCCTTCATCCCCTCTGCCTCTTGGTAGGCCAGAGACAGGGATTCCATTCATAAGCTTAGACTCCAGCTCCATCTATCCCTAACCTGGCCCACCAAGGAACTCCTCAATAGAGGTGGCCCTAGGGCATGTCGCATAATCACTCAGGGTGAGGCTGTCACAGAGAAAGCCAACTTTAGAAGGCATCATCACATTAGTGTAAATTCGTTCTGGTCTTTATTAGTCTTTAATAGGCTTTTTGTTTTATAGGAATGATGTCTTTCATTTCCACAAGCAACATAAAAACCAACTATCCCCAACATTTCCTATCATTACAATTTCAAAACATCAATTTCCGCCCCTCCAAGAAACACACTCTAGTAAAAAATGAGCCAATCTAGTAAGAGCAGGAGTAACAGTCCACTGCCTAGCCCGTGTGAGCCCTATTCCTTTGAAGCTCTCCCCTTAACACTTCTCTGCTCATACCACCTCCCTGTCTTTAGGTAGCTCATTCTACATAATAAGCATTTTGCAAGACAAACCCTATGGTTCTGAAGGCCCTTCAACTATTTTGAAATTCTTAACTCTGTCCTTGTTCCCTGATTCGTCAGTAATGCTGCCAGATGTAATGTATCATTTAATAAATTCAACCACTTGTCAAAAATAGTAACTAAATTCTCCATATTGCCAACTCAAAGCTTGATCTCCTGAAGCCCAAATACAAAAATATATTAAGCTCCACTGGATTTAAACTGCATTTGGAGATATTTTGCTGATAGCGGCCAGTTCCCAGGACCCGAAGGCCTAAAATAATCAAGCCAGACTTAATATCTAATTAGGTGAAAAGTATGACAGAATAGAGAATGTCAGGGCTAGAGGGGACCTTAAAGATCATGTAGTCCAATCCTCTTGTTTTACAAATAGGGAATATATTCCCAGAAAGGTTAAGTGATTTATTCAGAGTCACACAGCAATTTAGTGACATGCACACGCCCATCATCTTTTGCTATTCCAGATAGTAACAAGGCACTATCTTTTGGAGACCTAGGGAACAAATAGAACCAAATTTCCAAAACCAACTCTCCTCCAACAATGTTATAAGTTGTATGTTAATGGCCTACCCAATAGCCATTGGCACTCCACCTTATTTTCCCTTAGAATCAAGAAAATCTAGAGCAAATAATAATAATAATACATTTAAAATATAAGTATCAAGTTCTGTCAAGGCCATAGGCAGTGTTGGCCTCATCAGAAGGAGACATAGGCTGTCGAATTCATGTGGCTTAAGATACCTTCTGAAAGGTCTCCCTGGCTTCAAATACTTTCATTTGCTGGTGTGGTGTCTAAGGGAATGACTCTAGGGAGGGCTAGGAGTTAATGAGCACTTGGGGTGGACCTACCTGACAAGGTCTGAATAGAGACCCAAAGGAGGTGATGGAGCAAGCCAGGTAGATATCTGGAGGAAACATGTTCTCAGCAGAAGGAACGGTAACTACAAAGGTTATGTGGCCAAACTGAGCAAAATGAACAGAAGGGAAAGCGGCAGGTAAGAGAGTTAGATTGGGAAGGGTAGAGAGCAAAACATATAGGAACTTAAAAGCTATTGTAAGGACTTCAGATTTTACTATGTGGGATGAGCCATCAAGGCACTCAGAAGTGGGGGAGGTGACATGATTAGACTTACATTTTTAAAGGAACAGTCTATCTAAGAAGAGATTACTTCACACTCACTAGAATAGCTGTAAACAAAAAGTCAGATAATAGCAAGTGTTGGCAAGACTAGAAAAACTGGAACCCTCTTTCATCGCTAGTAGAAATGTAAAATAATGCAGGTGCTTTGAAAACAATCTGGAAGTTCCTCAAAAGGTTAAACAGAGTTACCATATGCCTCAGCAATCCTACTTACATACCTACTTACATACCCAAGAGAAATGAAAACATATGTTCACGCAAAAACTTGTACACAAATGTTCATAGCAGCATTATTTATAATAGCCAAAAATGGAAACAACGCTAATGTCCGTTAACTGATGAATAGATTAATAAAATGTAATATATTATATAATAGAATATTATTTAGTAATAAAAAGAAATGAAATACTGATACATGCTATAACATGGATGAAAGTTGAACACAAAGGATCATACACTGTATGATTCTGTCTATATGAAATGTCCAAAATAGGCAAATTTATAGAAACAGAAACTAGATTAGTAATTGCCTAGGGATGGGGAGTGGGGGTGTGCAGGGGAGGTTAGGATGATATAAGAAGTGACTGTTAATGGGTATAGGCTTTCTTCTGGGGACAATCAAATGTTATAAAGTTTATTGTGCTGACAGTTGCACAACTCTGTAAATATATTAAAACCCACCAAATTATGTACTTTAAGTGAGTGAATTATATGGTATTTGAACAATATCTCAATTAAACTGTTACAAAAAAGTAAAATCGGTCTATCATCAGTGCTACTTGGGTAAAACTACAGAGTGTCAAGGGCAGAAGCATGGAAACCAATTTGGAGGCTATTGCAAAAACCAGGTATGAGAAGATGGACAAAAGAGTGAGTAGTAAAGGTGGGAGAGGTCGCTGAGTATTGAATGCCTTTCGAAGGAAATTAATATCCTTCATTTCTGATGGATTAAGTATGAAATATGAGTTATAAGTTAATGTCAGTTTTGAGTCTGAGCAACTGATAGAGGTGTTGCCATGTACTGTGAAGAGATTATTCCTGGAAGAAAAAAATTACTGGGGGAACATGAGATCTGGAGTTTAGTTCTTTTCTTTGTTAAACTTGAGATCTTATTAAACATCTAAGTGGAAGTGTCTAGTGGGCACCTCAATCTGGCATTCAGAAGAGAGGTAAAAACTGAAAATAAAATAGAGGTGATCAGCATTTAAATATTTTGAACCCTAAGATGGAATGATATTACTTGAAGATTGGAAATAGATAAAAAAAATAATAATAAATAAGAATTTTAAAGGCTGAGTTCTGGAACATGCCAAAAATTAGAGGTTTTAAAAATGTTTTTAAAAAAAGTATCAAATAATACAGAAGAGTGGCTATCAAGATAAGAGGACAAACATGTAGATAAGGAGTCATACAAATAAGGAGCCAAAAGGGAAAAATATTTCAATGAAGAGAAAGTAATCATTGTTTCAAGTACTTCTGATGAAAAAGATGAGGACTGAGAATTGACCAACAGATTTAACTGTTTAGAGATCATTGGTGGGACCTTCACAGAATCAGTGTTGATAGACTGCTGGGAGCAAAAGACTAACTGAAGTGACTTCAAAGAAACTGAAAAGAGACAAAGTGGAGAAAAACATGAAGACACTGTTCAACTAGTTTTTCTGTAAAGAAGATCTGAGAAATTGTGTGGCAGCTGGAAGAAGTATACGTCAGGAGAGGTTCTTTTTTAAAAAATGTAATAACTCACAGCATGTTTGTAGGCTGATGGGAAATATCCGGTGGATGAATAAACAGGGAACATTGATGATGCAGGAAAGGAGGCAATGGCAGAGTCAACTCTTGAGTAGGGAGAATAGCGAAGGTCTAGCACAAAGGAGAGACTCACCTTCGGTACGAGGACAGCCCATCGACACTAGAAGGAGGCCAGTGAGGGCAACAGCACAGACTCGGGTAGATGTGCAAATTGAAGCACATAAACATCTTCTTTTGATTGCCCCTTTGTGAAACAGGAAGCAATGTCATTAGTTGAGAGTGAAGAGTGGAAGAGGAGAGGAGGGGATACTAGAATTTGAGGAGCAAGAAGTAAAATACTCATTTGTAAAGAGAGGAGATGACTAAACCAGGTAGTTTAGGTTAGTGAATATTAATTAAAGTGCTATTGTTCATCAGATGTGTTTTCTTCAGCCACATTTAACTGTACAGGTACAGGCAGAATTGGAATTTAATCAAGGTTTAGGTTTTCCAGAAGAAAATAATGAAGAAAGAGAGGGTGAGGTAGTTGATGGAATACAAGAAATGATTATAATGATGGCCCAGGGAGTATAAGCTGGTAGAGAGTGAACTGAGGACTTTGAAGGTATTGAAGGATGCAGAAAGGATGGTAGGATAAATGGAGTGTGGGTCCCAGTGAGGAGGAGGAGCTTTGGAGAGTTTGCAGAGCAAGAAACAGATTAAGCCATTATTAGCATCACCACCTCTGTCTGTATTCATGTACAGGCACTTATTAAACTGAATTAAATTTTAATGAATTAATACCATTGGCAAAGTTACATAGTATATTAGTTTCCTGAGGCTGTTGTAACTGGGTTGTTTAAACAACAGAAATTTATTGTCTCACAGTTCTGGAGGCTAAAAGTTGGAAGTCAAGGTATTGTCAGGGTTGATTTCTTCTTATGGTTGTAAGGGAGAATCTATTTCATGCCTTTCTCCTGGCTTCTTGTAGCCTCGGGCATTCCTTGACTTATAGAAGGCATACTACCTGTGTCTTCAATAGTCTTCCCTCTGTGCATGTTGGTCTCCGTGTCCAAATTTTCCTTTTGTATAAGGATATCAATCATATTGGATTAGAACCCAAAGTGATGACCTCATCTTAACCTGATTGCCTTGGTAAACACCCTATTTTGAAATAAGATCACAATCTTATTTCTGGCAAGTTAGGACTTCAATAAATTTGTCTTAGGGGACATAATTCAACCCATAACATAAGATATACTAAGTGTTAATATATATGCTGAAGAAATACACAGACAGGTGCACCAGAAGGTTATTTTAAATGAGAATGATCGAACTTGAACCTAAAAAAAGTCTTCAGTTGTTTGATGTTCACTGGGACAGGTACTAAGTGATTTATTACCCTTCATCTCTGTTCGGGGGCAATAGAGAAGTGGGGGTGCAAGTGTTGGAGATGAGGGCATAGAGAAACCAGCAAAATTATCTGGATAGTGGTCTAGACATGGATCCTTGAGAAAAGCCACGCAAAGGTTTTTAGCCAGGCTGCCTCAGCTAATGATCTCAAAAACATTTCTCCACCAGAATCTGAAGCTCCCTTTCCTCCCTCAGCGCTGTGTCTATGAAGCAGGTTGGTCACATTGCTCTATTGGTCCACAAATGGGCTGGCATTCTCCTAGTCTTAGGAAATGTGACACTAACCACTGGGTCAGGACAAATCACACTAGCCTTTGACACAAGGCACTTTCCTCTCAGTACTAAAGCACTTGGCAAACCAAATGCATTCTCAGAGGTGATCAATAGATCCACGAAGAACTTTTTGAAAATGTATAGGAAGCAGATGCCCAGTACCCGGGCCCTCAGAAATGGAACTATTTGCCAGAAGATCTATATAAATAGAAGTCTAAGTAGAAAAAGTTGGGCAATCTAGTTCAAACTTCTAGAACAGCAACTTCAACTATGACCAATTAGATCCATTGATTGGCTGCCATTTCAATGGATGAAAATTGATCCTGATTTAATGCATAGACATAAAGACTGCTTACTATTATGTGGGTAACTAGGGGTCACTAAATTTAGTCTTCAGAAATTTGAGTTAGCACATTATGAGTTTACTGAGAATGCTAATTCATTCATTGCTCTGGCAACAATTCTGGCTTCCATACAACGCTTGACATTGCAGGCTCCATCACAAGCTTGCACACACACAATTGGAGTTCTCACAAGTTTCAGGAAGGATCCTTTGTTGTGAGTGTATTATCGATGATATCTTGGGTTGGTTGGTTATAGTTTCTAAATTTCTGCTATTCTTGTTTTTTAATTAAAAATTACTCTGGTTTTATTATATCATTATTAATATAGTTTGTTTTCGGTTGTTTGGTATATCCTACTGTGTATAATGGGGCATACTTGCACCAAGATTATTTTTGTCCTATAATTATCTAATAACTAGATTTTAGAATATACATATAGATTCAAAATAAATCATCCAGATAATTATTTCTAAAGTAGATTTTATATATTTATATACCTTGTGTATTATGAATATATAGTATATATATGCATAAATATGTTTACACAAGGTATATAAAAACATCTAATTTTTGTAAATATGTAGACATAAGATATGTATATATTAATCATTCCCCCCAAATTTGCTTGTACAATGGCATTTTGTTGGTGATAAATATTTGAGCTCTTTACATAACTTCCAATGTACTATCAAGTCAGTAGTGTAATACAATTGGATTTTTTTTTAGGTATAGGGCATTGCTTTATAATATATAAAGAAATCATATGTACATGGTTCTAGTCTTCTCTTATATGATAAATAATGGTTTTTTATAAGTTATAAGCAACAGATTAGCTACACTTTTTTATTTTGTTCCCCAGATTATGGGAGACTATGCTTTGTTTCTGTAAGTTTGACTCCTGCAGGATGCATACCTGAAGGACCTGAGATTCTGAAGCCTTGGCCCTTGTGTGAGATGAACGAAAATGACTAAGATGCATAATAAAGTGAAACAGGAAAGACAAATGTCAGCTCTAATCCTGACCACACACACTCACGATGTGACCTCAAGAAACTTCCCAATCTATTTAGATTTCAACTTCCTCATCTGTAAATTGGGGAAATATATCTGCCTCATAAGGTTGTTGCCAAATTAAATGAGATAGAACATGTAAAACGCTTAGCACGAGACTTAGCATTTAGTATATGCTCCCCAAATAGCAGTATTCTTATTGCTGGCATTATCATTACTAATTTATCAACCAGATTGGACTAGATTCTACTGCCATGACAACGCAAAAAAAAAATCTCAAATGTATTTATTGAATTCACTATGTATCTCCTGCAGGTCTGCTGCAGCTTTGCTCCAACTTGTCTTTGCTCTGGGACCAAAGCTGGAACATTGCTGGCTATTGCAGCAGAGGAAAAAGAGAAAGAAAATATCGCTGGCTCTTAAGGCTTTCACTCAGGAGTTATACATTACTTTGGCTCATATTTCATTGACTAAAGCAAATCATATGGCCACTTATAAGTTTAACAAGGTGGAAATGTATACCTGTCCTGCAGAAAAGGTACTACAAGAAAAGTGGAATACTTGGTGAGCAGTAATACCATCAAGCGTATTATTACTAATTCAAAGACAAAATAAGGCAGTTAACTTACCAAATGATTTATTCAAGGATATTCAGAGAACCATGAGTAAAAAGGAATGATGTTTGGGCTTGCTTACTGAGAGCACAACCTTTAGCCTCACTTTCTTTAGTCTAAGAGTTGACCCTGCTTAACCTCTTGGGTCAAAAGCCCCTGCCAGTGCAATCCAAGCTATATTTAAGAATAGTGTTTAAATATATACTATATTTAAAGCAACTATCCAAGTTTCTCTCTTATACACAGATCCAAGTATGACACAACTTTAGCTACCATTTCCAAATACTCAGAGCAATAAATCCAGGCTGTTCTCACCACGATGACTTCATTTTCAGCCAGATTCTCCCCATGCAGAAGCTACTCCAACATCTTAACAAATGAAAACACTCTGCAGTACCCATCTCACGTTGTTCTTCCATCTCAAATTCGTTCTTCCCTTGCTTCCTAGAGCAGTAGGTCTTGCTGAATCATAAATGTCCCTAAGGAATAAATAACTAAATGATTTGTAGGGGGAGACATACAAAAAGGTAATATAATTTCTCAAGACCTGAATTTACATAAACAGAATATTGTTCTACCTCCACTACAGACCTACCAAAAGCTAGACTGAGAGCTAGACTCTGCGAAGGCTCACTTCGCAGACTCTGCGAAGGCTCACTTCTTTGACAACACCAGACTGAGCTGCAGAGCAGACCCCTTTCTAGAGCAAATAAAAAATATGAGCTTAAATCATTTATCAAATGCAAAAATACATACACCTAGGATGACCTCTCTCCCAAAGACCACTCAGATATAGATCCACATTTAAAGACTGATAACTTGGGGGTCTAAAATTTTCCAGGTGTGGCTGAATGATGAGAATAAACAGATTAAATCCCCCAAATTCACAAGCACTCTCAGTAAACATGGCAAACTAAGTGAAGTATCACCTGACACCACAAGAGGTCTATCCTTGATGCTGGCTTCAGGAAGCTGAGATAGAGTTGTTGTACCCCTTTTACATGTGAAATTGAAGCCCATTGAGATAAAGACATGTAGATGGTGAGTTAAACTCTGGCTTCCTACCTCCATGTATGGGCTTTCCCAAACTCTAGCCATTCCTCTGCTACCTTCAGCTCTATGCCACCTGCTGAATTGTTTATGTCTTCTTTTTAATATTGAATGATTCTTTTTAAACTGAACTTAAACTTAACCCTTTCTCAAGCTACATCAATTGTGAACTCATAGCTTTGATGCACTAATTATTTTGTCTGATATACCTTAAAATAAACATTACAATATTTCTTGAATGTGTTCATAAACCTCTAAGGTCACTTATGTCCCACAAGTGATGCACATACTGAGTTCAGGGAGGTAAACTCTGTGACCCTGCAGCCCCCACGCAATTCAGCTCTCCTGAGTCTTTGTGAAGATGGTCATAGTTTTGTCCTTTCTCTCATTCTTTCTTTATTCATAACTCATGCCCAAACCAGGGTTGATTTTTTACTCAGGGGTGCTTCATGGAATAATTTAACAACTTTGACTTCTCTGTTGGACTCCTGTATTTCTTTTTGAATGTCTAGCTCATCTGAATATCACACATATGTTGATAATTCCTCACCTTAGTAGTCTATTTCACCATAAAATGCCAGAAATTCACTTTGCCAGCCTCCCTTGCAGCTAGAGCACAGACATTTAGTTCAGATTCTGTTCCCACATGAGACTTTTAACTCAAAAATTTGGTTACACAAAGAAGTACCACCTAGAGCTCATCTTTAGAAGGCAGTGGATATATCCAGTCCCTCTTCTTATCAATCTTATAATCTTGTGTATTCTAAATAGGTGTTATTTGACCATTGCGATATAAAGAGAGAACTACTCTAATTAGGGTGTATACAGAGCATTGAATGCAGATGTTTGCAGAGAAAATTATGAGAGAGCTGATTCTTGGATTGTCTCATGAAGGATAAGGTTTCCCAAGAGGATAAAAAAGAAGGTAGCTCAATAAATGTTACCTATTATTATTAACATTCTTACCAAATTTGAGTCAAAAAGACATGGATTCAAGTCATAGATCCACTGGGAAGTTCAGTTTCTCGTCTATTATCTTGCTCTATTTGGTTCAGCAAAGAACAAATAAGACGATTTTTAAAGAGTACATACTAAAATACTTGACACATGGTTAGGTTCTTCATAAATACTATTTCTCTTTCCATTTCTAATTTCTTTTTTTTTTTAATTGAAATGCCTTTTCTCCTCTCCATTTCCATTATAGAAAAATCCTACCTATTATTCAAATTCTTCTTAAAACACTATTTCTTCTGTGAAGCTATTACTTACCCCAAAACACAATCTTCCATCCTTCGAAACTCTGTTAAAGCTCATCATTACCTCCATAATGCTTAGCTCATGGTTGGTACATGTTTGCTGAAATGAATTAAATTGCCACCCATTCTGACCCCTGTTCCTAGTTTTAATGTCTACCTTTTTGTTTTATTTAGTTCTTGCTATCTGCCTTGCCAACATTATGACCATGCCAAGGCAAGGCTCTGACTTTTTCAAAAGTCTTGTCTAATGGTCTAGATAACTAAACTACTAAGCATCTTTGACACCGAGGTTCTACTGTGCCTCCACTCCCGGTCAGTCCCATTCCAAACATGTCTTCCTCTCTCTATGTGATAGATATCTACTGAACCCCTTCTACATACCAGGTAGAGTCACAGGCATATATCAATAAATAAAACAGACCTTGTTCCTAGTCCTTGCTGTCAAGGAGCTTACACTCTAGTCAGTAAACAAATAATAACACGAACAATAACAACTATAATGATACTACAATGGAAAAATACAGACAGGCTTATTCTAGGTCCACTCTGTTCCTTGTCTTGCCTCACGTAACCTCTCCTCCTACCTTTCACCCTCTCTGTTCTCATCCCAGTGTCTATATTTTCAAATTCTTATCCTTCAAGGTCTTGTTCTAATACCATATTCTTCGTGAACATAAGACAAGATAGAGAAAGAAGGGTGTACCATGTATGGTGCAGATAATTTTGTGCACATCTTCTCACCCTCTTGAGGGCGAGGCTTCACATACTTCATCTTAATAGTGTTAAGGGTGCCCAACACAAAGCCAGGAAAGGAAATACTCAGTAATTCTTCATGAAATGAACAAAAGGTTTTCTCTCTTGTCCTGACAGACTATACTTAAAGAATCCTCATCTACTCTTCTTGCAGGAAATTCTGTTTTTTACTGTCTTCATTTAGGAATACAACTGACCCTGGAACAACATGTTTTGTACTGCGTGAGTCCACCTAAAAATGGATTTTTTTCAATAACTATTTCTCTTCCTTATGATTTTCTTAATGAGATTTTCTTTTCTCTAGCTTACTTTACTATAAGAATACAGTATATAATACATATGTATTATAAAAATATGTAATGTACAAAATATGTGTTAGTTGATGTTTTAAGTTATTGGTAAGGTTTCTGGTCAATAGTAGGCTATTAGCAGTTAAGTTCTTGTGGAGCTAAAACTTATATGTGGATTTTGAACTACACAGGGGTCAGCGCCCCTAACCCCCGTGTTGCTCAAGGGCCAACTGCACGTCTTCACACAAAAGATAAATAAACCCTCTCAATCCAGAGAGGCCAAGAACTTAGAACATTCTACATTATGATTCCCATGGTAACTAAGGTTGTGCATAAAGAACTCTGCCATGATAGTATCTTATCCAGAAAAGCTGAGCCTTTTTTCATATTGTTAATTCTGTCATTCTGGCTGTACTAAATGGTTACCTGGATTGCAAGCTGCTGAATGATATTCTGCATTTCTAAACCCACCATTCCACTGCATACTTACCATGAGTATAAAGTACAATTTACCAACAGAATATCTGAGGTGGTTTCAGGGAGCCCTGAATCAGGTCAACACTTAGTACCATCAATAAATAAGTAGGGACTTACAGTACATTAGGCTGTACACACATTTATTCCTCTGTTCCCACAGAGCTTGGGACTTTCCACCATATATTTCGTTTTTATCTTAGGTGTCATGCATAAACAAAGCCATGTGCACTGCTGTGAGGGGTGGTGAATGTGCATGCCTCTGTTTATTTGGGAAATGTGAGAGCTGTGGGGTTTTAATTACCCTGAACTGGCAGAGATCAATTTGAAAAACAAACATATTAGTAAAAAACCAAGCACTCTTTTGCTGCCAGAGGATTACAACTTGAAATCATAGCATCCTAGAGCTTTAGAGCTGGAAGAAATGGCAGTGATTAGGAAGGCCAAGCCCCTCATTTTGCAAACTGGAAAACTTAGCTCCAAAATAGCATGAAGAGTGGTTAAGAGCTTGGGTTCTCTTATGAGACAGATCCTACTCAAATTCCCAGTCCACAACTTACCAAGTGGCCTTGAAAGCACTTGACATTTCTCGGCCCTAGTGGCCTCATCTAAAAAAATGGGGACAATAATAGAGTTGTGAGGATTCAATGGGATAATCAATATGAAATGCTCAGTACAGTACTTGACATAGCAAATAATTAATAATGTTAACTTTTATAATCATCATCATCACTGTCTAAGGTCACATAACTTGTTAAAAACATTGCTCTTGTCTAAACTAATACTCCTTACACATACCTGGGTTTGTTTTTATGGTTAGTAAAATATAAATATTTCATAAGTCTTGTTGCAATAATCATATGGTCCAAATTATTTTCCAAATCAAGTTTTACAGCAATTCAGTGTTTTCCAGTGATCACTGAACCTACCAATAATTATATATTCAACATTGTCACAGTTCTGGAAATGTAGTTTACTTAGCATGAATATATTCTTGTCCTGAATGTGTACTCACTCAAGAACTATTAATGATTTACCAAGATGTTTTACTTTGAAGAGTACAGAATCTCAGGATATTTGACTAAAATTCTTTTACCGTTCCCAAAGGTCCCAAATTAACAAAACATGATGCTCTTTGTGGCTTGATCCAAATGGATAATCCGTGACTCAGGAAAAGATGATTTCAGAGCATGACATGCAAATACAGAATTCATGGCTATTTGTTTCATTTCTGGGCCCTTTTCCTTGACTGTGTTTACTATAATTAGAAAACTGGCCTTTCTCACAAGGGGTTACAAACATACCATTGGCAATGGCACATGTGACATGTCAGAGAAAAGATTAATACTTTTTTGTTGAGTGGCTGGAAGCTGTCAGCCCCAACAGAACTTAGTATCTTAAAGGAATATACTGAAATTTCAGAGAAGGAAAACACTGGAACACTGGGAATTTGGTTGATGAATAATACTTGAGAGAAGAAAATACTTTACTAGATTCTCCATGGGATGGTGGGAGATAAGAATGAAAGGACTATGCGATGATCTAGTCTAGAATAATATGGTGCTTTCAGTGGCAGATGCAAATTTTGTGGGGCCCAAAGCTTATATAATTGAGAGGAGTCTTTTTCAGTAAAAGAAAACGAAATTATGAATATAAACTGCCGGGGCCTCCCCAGGGTCTCAGAAAGGTCCTTGGCAAGAGAGGAACCCTGAAGCTTCAGCTTCATTAGCTTCACAGTAAATCTATTCTTTGGTGCTTGGTAGTTTACACCATCTAATCTCTGCAGTTCTCAGAAAAGTCTTTGTGTGAACCCTGTTGAGACAGAAAAAAAAAAGTCCTGATTTACAGATTTCTAATTGGACATTTCAAAAGATATTGTGTTCATTTTAGCTCTTCACTGTATACTTCACCTGGCATTAGCCTGGGTATATAATATGTGCTCAATAAATACTTTTAAAGAATTAATAAGATTTATTTTATACCCAATCTCCCATTAGTATGAACATGTCTCAAAGACAGATCTGATGTATTACTCATTATTTGCTCCCTTGCCCCCATTCCTTTAAGTGATTGGCATAGTATCTAGTACATGGTAAGGGCTCTATAAATATTTGTTAAATGAATGAAGTATTAATGATAGGACTGCCAACCCTCATAGCTTCAAATTTCTTCTATCCATTCAGACCTCTTGCTACATAAATCTTTTATATCAGTGCATTACAGTACTTCAGAATTTTCTATTTGAAGAGCCCACCAGAGAATATTCCCCATAAAGAGGAACGGGCGAACAGGCGTCTGTATTATCTTACCACTCACTAATTTCATAAGAAGTGCTGTTTGCTGAATTCCTCCAACTGGAGTCCTCTTGTTTTGCATTTTGCCTGCTGCTATCTGCTTTGCTCTCTCAGGGGCTCCTCATTCTGTGGGAGCCACAAGCAGCCATCAGGAGCCAAACCTTCTTCCCAGTGAAACACTTTGTTTCTGAAATGAAATCTCTCTTCTTCTTGTCTCATCGTAGCAAACCTCCTGAACTTCTGTGCTGGCCCTTTTGACTGAAGGAATTTCCATTTACCACATCCAGTAAGCACCTTTATAGATCAATGACTCAGCAACTGACTTTTAACACTCAATCAATATGTGCTGTGTTTCCATCATGCGATGGTTAAATTTAATTTAAGACAAAGAAATTATTTCACACTCTTATTCCATTTTGCTTTAGTTTCCAAGGCAATTTGTGTTTTTATGAAACCAAATGTGCTCTCTGCAGGCAGATGGATGCTGGTGGTTTTTTTTCAACAGGTGCCTACCTTCCACTTACCTACCTACCTATCTACTTACCTTCTCATCTTTCTAGTCTTAATCATTTCTCCCTTTGCATTAACCTTTTTTTTAATTTAGTTTAAATTTATTTCATCTTATGTTATTGTATTCATCTTTGTAAGTTACCTTAAATCTATTTGAAATAATATGGATATATATGTATATAATGGTTATATATGAATAGATATTGATACATATATATTGATATTCCTAGCACAGACACAGGGCCAAGCCTAGAAATAGTTCATGATGCCCAGATGCTCAGAGTCTTGATGGAAAATAAGACCTATTTGAGGAACAGTGGAAAGGAGTGAATGGCAAATAGCAGGTATACAATAGGTTCCTAGAAGGTTATATTTGAAGGGATATTTAGAACCATCCAGCTGAGATCTGGGACTTGCCTGAAGTCAAATGAGTATTTAGCAGCAGAGTTGAAATAAGTTCTCAGATCTAACTTTAAGCCTCATGCTTGTTCTGGGTCCTCAGTACCTCACGCAGTGCTTAGTGTTAAGGCAAATATATATAGTACTTCATTTAGGCAGATCACTCAGCAAATTTGAAATAATTTGTCATCATAGAATAACTATGTATTCTCTAAGAATTACCCAAATAAATATCTGCCCTTAATTATAAAGTCTTTTTCGATATTTTTTTTTCCTGAGTCTAATAGAACTTGGGTTACTATTTTGATTGGCTGAAAGATTCTCTACTTTGATTCTAAAACAGTTCAATTTAAATTTATTTTTTAAACACTCATCTCTCTCCAAAAAGTAAACTTGAAGTAGCTTATGGAAGGAAAAGTAAAACTAATGAAATAGGAACAAAAAGGAGATACAGCCTTGAGAAAACATTTGGTAGCAAATGACAATAGTTGTTGTCTTTGCACTTTAAACATGGCTCTGAGCTTCCCGGAAGCCCAATCAAAAAGAGAAACACATTTAGAAGCATGATTCTGTTTAGCTGAGAAACAGAATCATATTTTCTCAGAAAAAAAAAGAATTTTTCTTATGTCAAAATCTGAGATAATTTTCTCACAGGGAGAAATATATGGAGGAATGTAATAAACACTATTTTCAATAACAATTCTCAGCTAAACCAGAAGCAAAGTCCGCTCAACTTTTTTGTATCAAGTCTAGCAAAGAGGACCAAGAAGTGGTCTTAAAGTATATGAGAAATATTCTGTGAGGGACCCAGCAGTCAACTTAACCAAAGGAAAAAACGAAGGTAGAGAAAAGGGCAAATTACATGAGCCTTAAGCTAGCTTCCTTTAATTTTTCTCTCCTCCAGGCTCTTGACAGGTTGTAGATATTATGCAATTTCAAGACCTTACTCTCTCGCAAGAACAGAGTGCACTTATCCTGAAGACCATTAACCGAAAGCAAAGTTAAAAATTTAACAACATGTAAGCAGATGTTAAATTTGGCCTCACGGCTATCGAGCCTAGGCAATATTCTTGCTAGAGTTGGAAACCCTTACCCAGGGACTGGTTAAATTTCCTAGTCAGGAAGAAAGTTTAACCACTCCAATCTGCCTTACTAGGGCTTCCTCGGTTTCCTCATCTGTAAAATAGGAATAAGAGTTGCCCAACTCACAAAAATGTCAGTAGAGAATGATTGTGATAATATGTGAATGTGCTTGGCACCTAGTTGTTCCTCAATAAAATATTTTTTGTACACATGAATAAATAAATAAGTTTCAATTGATACTATATTTTCCCACTGAATACTGAACATTCATTATTCCAAAAGAAATCACAAAATCTACCTTTAAAGGACATGTATGTTCTCTCTCCTTTTAATCTATGGTTCCCTGTATCTAGAGCAAAAGTTGGCAAACTACAGCTCTTGAACCAAATCTAGCTTGCTTGAATTTTTGTAAGTAAAGCGTGTTTGTGTAAATAAAGTTTTATTGGTACACAGCCACACCCATTCATATATATATTGCTTATGGCTGCTTTTCTGACATAACAGTAGCGTTGAATAGTTACAATAGAGCTAGTATGGCCCACAAAACCTAAAACATTTCCTATCTGGCTCTTTAAGAAAAAGTTTGCCGTCCTCCGAATAGAGCATATGTCCTCTTAGATGCCAAATATCATTTCAAACACAACACATCCCAAATTAAAAATTTTCATTTGAGTCTGTGTATTCATGTACACACATGTGCACACATGAACCCCACCATCCTCAACTTTCTCTTTTCAGTTTAATATCAATTCAGATTCCTATCATTAATACTCCCACCTTCTGAATCGGTTAATTAGTCAAATCCTACCATCTTTTTTTCCTTTAAGAACTCGCACAGCCTTTTTGTTACATTCTCGCTGCAGCCCAGACTTCAGTTAGTCCTCCTACCTCTACAGACATACTCTTCAACCCATCCCCCACACTATACCACTGCCTGAGCCATTGCCTAAAATGTCATTTTTACGCAATTATAATCCAGCCCAAGAAACTACAGTGGTTCCCACTTGCTTTCTACACAAAGTCTGAATTTACTCCGCCCAGCTTTTAAAACAGTCCACAATCTGGCTCCACGGTACATATAAAACTTTGAGTCCCACCTCTTCACAGTCTACACTGAGCACTCTGGGCTGACCCATGTCTGTGAGCACCCACCTTGCTAAATCTCACCTCTTTTGTTAACTCCCTCCATGGTCTCCATTCTGGATTGAATTGAGTCTCCCCAAATTATGTTGAAATGCAGACCCCCAATACCTCAGAATCTGACCAGATTTAGAAAAAAGGATCACTGTGGATGTAATTAATCAAGAAGAGGTCATACTGGAGTAGGATGAGCCTTATAAGTGCTCTTAGAAAAAGGAGAAATTTGGAATGAGAGACAGAGGGAGAACACCATGTGATTATCAAAGCATAGATCAGGTGGATGAATCTACAACCCAAAGAACGCCAAAAATGGTCAGCAAACCACTAGAATCTAGGAAAGAGACATGGAACAGATTCTCCCTCACAGCCTTCAGAAGGAACCAAATCTGCTGACACCTTGATCTTGGACTTCTGGTCTCCAGAACTGAGATAATAAATTTCTATTGCTTAAGCCACCCAGTCTGTGGTACTTTGTTAGGGCAGACCTACGTTAAGGCTTGGAAGGCTCTCTTGAAGAAGACAGCTCTGAAGGCCCTGTGACATGTAAACATACAGAGGAGAGAGGTGAAGACAGCTGCAAATGGCAAGGGAGCACTTACTGAACCCAGCAAACTTGTATGGGTCCTCCCTTCCAAAAGGAAGCCTAGCCTGCTTCCTCACAAGTCCATGAGGCTTTTCCCAAATTTATCTTGTTCCTGCTGGGTCATAGGGAGAGCAGGAGTGAGGGAAGCCCAGATAAGGAAATGCTCTCCAGGGATCTGCTTTTACTGTGTTGCTTTTGAATGTCTACTCTTCCCTCCCTTCCTGTCCTCACTGAAGACTTAAGCCACAACTTTCGTAAAGAGCGAGTTTCGAGCCAAGCAAATCCACATCAGGAGCCTAATGCCTGCCCTGCTTCTGTCCTGGAAGTTTGGACATCTATCTGGAGAGTCCACAGTCCTTGAACGAAGGCCGCCTGTGAGAGGCTGCCAAGACTGGAGTATTGTCCAGGAACTTCAAGGAGGCTAAATTGGGACCGATCAAATCATTACAGAGACTTCTTTCAAAGAATGTGGCCCAGGAGACTCGTGAGAGGCAGAGTGGAACTCTGCAGTGCTGTTTTGCTATGACATGCAAGCCCACGTGACTCTGGCTGGTTGTCAGTGAGAAAATGAAACCCCTTCCAAGTCACTTGACTCCAGGAGACCAAAGGCCGAACTAACCCTTCAATCACCAAATTATCACAGACTATGTATCTGTGAGTATATTATCCTCTTCCCTGGAGACATTTGGTGAGCCCAAATGGCTTGGTAAACTTCCTATTTCAAATTATGTGGGGGGAACAGTGATCAGATTTTTTTGTCCCAGAAAAGAAGATGCACATGCACTAAAATGAGAACATAACCAATCAGAGGAGAGAAGCCAGGTCAGCTTCATGGTTGTGAGATGTGTGCGTAGGACCCTGCACGTGGTTTAATGCTCTGTTCTTACCATCTTAAAATTCCTAATAATTACTAAACCAGGGGCCTTGTATTTTCATTTTGCTCTAAACCTTGAAAATTATGTAATCGGCTCTGGGGAGAATTGTGCGTGTATGTGTGTGTGTGTGCACATGCACATGTGCACACCTGTGTGAGTATGTGTGTGTGTGTTCAGTCAAAGGGTGGGGATTGATGATGGGTGATAAGCAGAGAAGGCATGGCCCAATTTCAAACCTTAGAGTAGACAGAAATGAGTACTGTCGATTCTCGTTATTTGCATTAGTTATGCTCAATAAAGTTGCTGCAAACACTGAATCAGTGAAAACTGAAACATTGCTCCTAAGGAGAATACAGAGTTAGGTTCCTGTGAGCCTCTGATCACACTTTTATCAATTTATCAATACAGAAGCTACTTTTATATGTGTTTCTGTGTAAAGACACCTTACTTAATACATGTTGTTGATTCATTATAATATAGCCAACAGCATTAGAACTCAAGTCTGAACAAAGCTTAACTAACACACATGTTTTCTCCACGAGGCAAATCACAGCCTATTTGCACTTAGGAACACTAGTGGGTACTTCAGCAGTATACTTGGGGGTCATTTTAAACAGTGAAATCACCCCAAAAAATTACAAAATTTTGAAAACATGGTACTAAACACACTGAAAAGGATCTTCGTTTACAGTATGAGAGAGAAAACAAGAAGGCAAAATATGATCTTGCTTGACCTCAACATGCCTGTCAGGCAACTCAAATTTTTCACCACCCTGCACAGTTCCACAAATGGCTGCGAGAATGTCCTAAGTGTTGGTTTGAAGCCCCAAATAAATTTTAGTGATTGGGCGAATTTAGTGAGTGGGCAAATTCACAAATACAGAATCCACAAATGCTCAACGACAAGTCAGCTTCTGCTTTGTCACTGCTGTGTGACATTCAGCAAGTTATTTATACTCTGTTGGTTTTCTTCTCCATCTACTGAATTTCTATTTAGCCTTCAAGACACATGAACCACCACTTCCTCCATGAGTACTTTCCAATAACCTCACTTGAAAATGAATTGTTTCTTTTTTTGTCCCCTAGTCACCTCTCTTTCATGGACATCTGCCATTCATCTGCCACTGTGCCTCAGATGACGTCTGTGTTATTGGAGTATAGGCAGCTCAATTCTACACACACTATGCTGCCAGGTTCTTCTTCACCTTCTTTGGTTGCATTGACTGCTACCTCCTGGCCTTCATGATCTATGACCTCTGTGTGACTGTGTGCCAACTCCTGCTTTATGTCACTATCATGGCACAGAAAGCCCTTTTGGGTTTTGTGACTAGAATTTCTGTTGATCATGTCTTCGGTGCCTTGCTGGTAAATTGTTTTTTTCTCTCAAATATTCTTCATTATTGTGCCTGCTCTCCCATTATAATGCTGATTTAATTACACTTTATTATAATTCAATGTTGATCTTCTGTGATTACAAAAAGTAGATCATAAAATCTGTTAGGGCAGGGATTACATCATATTCACCTTTATGCCCACAACACTGCTGAGCCAAGTTTTTCATAATGCAGGTGATGAATAGAGATTTATTAACTTGAAATGGGAATAATAAACCTGGCTTTATCTATCATTGTTTCTTTATGTGATAAAATGCAAATAGCATGAAATGTACCATTAGTAACATTTAGTACCTTTATAATGTTGTGCAACCATCACAGACTATTTCATTACTCCATAAAGAAACCTTGTACCCATTAAGGAGACGTTTCCCATTCTCCTTTCGGTCCTGGCAAACACCAATCGCTTTCTGTCTCTATGACTTTGCCTATGTTGAACATTTCATATAAGTGAAATGCTATGATAGGCAGCCTTTGTGCCTGGCTTCTTTCACTTAACATGATATTTTGGGGGTTTGTTCCTGTTGTAGTATGTATCAATATTTCATTTCTTTTTATGTCTGAATAATATTCCATTGTGTGGATATACAATATTTTGTTTATTTCATTCATCAGTTGACGGGCACTTGGATCATTTCTACCTTTTGGCTTTCAGGAACAGTCTGATTCATTATAGAAATGTTAGTGGTAATAAATATTTTTGTTACATGAATGGACTATTTACTTGCCCCCACCCCAATCCCCTGTAGACTGTAAGGTCCTGAGCAAGATTTTGTCTTGTTCCCTGTGGATTTCTCAGGGCCTTGGCTAGTTCTGGCACAGAGTACCTGCTCAATAAATCTGTTGACTGATGAATAATTTCAGTTTAGGGGATTGACTGCCTGAGCACAATAGATATTAGACGTAGCAAAAGTTACTCATAAAAATATAGAATATTAGATCTTGGTGCAGAAATCATCTAGTCTAAATTTGTCATTTAATATTCTTAGCACCATCACTTGCTAGCTGTGTGACCTTGGGCAAGTTTCTTAATCTATCTGTAACTCAGATTCTTTATCTATAAAACAGAGGCAATAACATGGTCTACCTCATAAAGCTGTTTTGATAATTAAATGACTTAATACATATTCAATGCTGGTTATTGGGAATGAAGAATTAAGATCAAAAAAAGATAAACAAATTATCCAAGATTTTACAACTAGTTAGCAGCAGAGCTGGAACGAGAACCGATACCTCTTGGCTTTTCCATCTTCCATGTGGTCATTTGAAGGCTACTCAGACCCTGATGGGGAACAGAGCTTTCCTCTATAATGAGAGCAATGCTACTTCCATGTCACATTCTCTGGGGCAAACAACTCCTTCCTTGGACAGGTGGCCTCCAAGCACTGTATCAAGATTTTTTTTCTTTTTCTTTCTCTTTTTTTTCTTTTCTTTTTTTTTTTTTTGCTTCCTTCCGCATTCCAAATCTAACCTCATGTCTACCTCAAAAAGGAGAAAGGTCTGACAGTCCAGAACTCAAAGCAATTCTCCCATAAGTACATTCCTCAAAATATTCACTGTATTTAGAGTAATTTTTAGCCTGGGAGAGGAAAGAAAAGACTCCTTGGCCAAACACATTTGAGAAATAAGATATCTCTTGGAAAGGGAAAATGCAAATAAACACATGGAGGCTACTAAGAAGATCTGCATCTAGATATCTGCTCACCCAGCAGTTCCAGAGCACAAATATGAACTTTTTTCCCCAGCATAATACTTATCACCATACTTGGAATGCCACTGACCTTAATTATTACCTTTGGCATCAAAAAGAATAGGCCATGTTTTGATGCAAGCTTTATGAGAGAGCAGGTTTGGTCTCATTTTTTCACTGCTAGGACAGTACCTGGCACACACTAGAAATTAAATGATTATTTGATGAAGAAATGAATAAATTTTCATGGAAATCACAACCTGGAATTTGAGGTATCGGGCACTGGTAGACAAAAAGACAACAAGAAGACAGCTGCTGGGTTTTCAGTCTGGGTGTCCCCAGGCAAAAGATCCCCACGGTGTTGACTCTCCCTCAAGAAGGCTCCCATTTACTCAACGCCAGCCTCTTGCCTTCCAAGATGGCGGGTCCCTGTTAAACAGACCACGAATGCAATCCTGTCAATGCCTGCTGGTTCACTAGACTCCTTCCCCAGCATACCAGTGTTTCCAGGGGTGCCAGTCTTCATGGCTTCCACACAAAAATAAGGTTTCCTTACAGATCTGATATGAGTCAACAGGCTCTAACCTGAATGTTCATCAAAGAATGAACTCCCTTTCCGTGGCCCCAGCCAGCCCTTCTGGGCTTATCCGGGAGGCAGCCAAGAACATGAGGGAAGGGGAAGGCTGCTTCAACTTTTCCTTGCGAAGTGGCCTTTCTTTTTAGCACCTTTTGCTCAGCTTAGTGGAGACACCTGGTGTTTGCTGTTGCAACTTCAAGAATACAACAAAGACTCCAGGCTGAAAGTCAGGCTCCTCATAAAAACTGCTTCGTCACAAAGAAAATTCAAGAAGAGGAAAGGCAAATGGTAGCCCATTTCACACCCACCAGACTTTCTTCCCATTCAAATTTTCTACCATCTGTATAGTTTTTCTCCATGTTCTTGCCTTTAAAACATGGAGAAAAACACAATTATGAGGTACCCAAAATTTTTGAGTAGCCAGAAAGGAGGAGAAATTCTCTTTTCCCCAGTTGCTTCATTTTGTCAGGTGTTAAATCAGAGTGCTAACTTTTGTGCAATAACAGTTTGGTAATACTTAATAAGTAGCTGGTATAGCACAGTTCCAAAGAAGAATTTTTTTTAAGCCTATACAAGGCCAGAAGAATATTAAAGTTTCACTACAGAAGAAATATGGCCACTGCCAAGAACTGATTAGTCATAAAATCCACAGCATTATCTTCATCCATCATTGCCTTTCTTTTAATGACTGAACTAAAAAGAGAGACATCAAAGTTTTCAAAATAAGGTTATAAAAACGCTGTACGCAGATGAGGCCTCCAAATATTTTGATAGAACCTGGACAAAAAAAATATAGAAAAATCATTGAAACAAATCACAAAACATATGTTGTTATGTTTTGCTCTAAAAACCATGAAGTTTATCCAGAACCCTATTATGGTAACTGCTTAGCTTTTCATGCATTCCTAAATTACCATGTAATCTAAAACCTTGTTTTCAGCTGCCCTATATTGGAAAGTCCCTTAAAATAATCAGGATGATTACAGGCTAGTATTCAGAAAGAAACTTGCTCATATTGTAGTATAATGAAAGTGTTATTTATCAGGCAGTCTCCTTTAAAAAAAAAAAAAAAAAAAAAACTCCGAAACACAATGTATTCAGGAAATACCTAAACCAAGGATTGCATTTTGGGCTCTACATTTTCAAACACATGGATAGTTGGTGTAAAAATATGTTCTTTTCCTGCAGGGACTTGACTGTAATTAGTGTATGCCAAAACTCTCTCACAGAGATTTCATTGTCTTATCTACTTACATCATCTTAATGCGATTTTATTTTACTTTGTCAAAGTCATATTAATGTAAATGTGTTCTTGATAGCAAACAGAGTTCTTTTTTATGCAAAACAGGATTCAGCTGACTCTAATAAAACAGCTTGCAGTCTATTAGACTATAACAGTAATGTGCTTATTTTGTTTCTCAAATCAAGACTGTGTCAGAAAGCTATAGACAGAGATTTGTCTTGTTTTTCGCAATAATTGCTAGGGTGGGGTTACATTATGATCTTTAAATGAATAGTATCGCTTAGAACAAACACTTCATATATCTTTTATCTTCCCCTGCATACAGTTCTGAGTTTTCTTTGAAAATGCTGCGCTACTTTTCCACATAAGTCATCAGAATGTTTCCAAAGAATTTTAACTGCCAGATTAATTATATCTTGCAAACAAAGATAGATTGCTTACATTCTTTATTCAGAATTCCTGCCAGTATGGAGCAACTGGCAACAAATTAATTTCTTTTGCAACCATGCAAAATGTTTTGCTATGAAAAGCTCTGGAAGGTAAATGGATCCTTAAAAAAAAAAAAAAAAATCAGGTTGCTCATTCTAAAAGGCTAATCTGTAAGCAAAGAACAGAGGATTAAATGAATTCGACTGCTTCCCCCACCCTTTTTTTTTTTAGCATCTATGTTATAGCTTTCCGTTAATGTATTCAGTTAATTAAGTATTACTGTGACCTGGTGGCAATTTTTGAAATCCAAGGAATTTTTCCCCCTTTAAATTCTGCCTCCCCCACAGAGCAGAATATAATCTGTTTCCAGTCAGTCTGTTTATATCAGCTGTGCCTCTACTACAAGCCTCTAAAAATGTTTTAATAAATTTATCAACCAAAAAATATTACAAACATTTCATTTCCTTTGATTCAGACACACATACACATGAAAAAAAAAAAAAAAAAGAGCCTCTGCGTTCATTGCAAATTCTTGCTGGTATGAATCATTCTAAGTAATATTTGCTTTAACTTTCGTGTGGTTCTACAAACAACCTTTATATGGCTGGACTTCAAAGCTAGGAGAAATAAAGGTTAGAAATGCGATAGGAGTAATCTATTATTAGGCATGAAACATTAAACCACTTTTAGCTATAAGTCTTAAAACCTGAATAATCTAGGTTTTTAATGTAGTGCATATTTATTGTGCTTTCACTCACAGGCATTTATCACAGAGGAGTGTTTGGAAGAGAAATATTTTCCATTGCACTATGTGCCACAATTTGGTTTAATTTTTCCTAATATTTAATTTAGAAAAATGGTAATATTATAACAGGGTTCTCATGTTTCCTGGCCAAAATGCTTGGTGTTCCTCACAGAGTAAAATTAATCTGTTACCAGCCCGCTGACCTGCAAGTCAGGTTTCAGTAAAGTAGGCACAGAGCAGAGAGGGGAGGGCAGAGGAAGGGGTGAGTTAGGGTGGGTAGGGAGATAAGATCTCTTTCTTGGACTGGGGGGGCGGGGAAGAAAGCTTAAAGGAATGTCTCAACCCACCCATGCCATCAAATGACAGAAAATAAGCTGAACGTGTATTTGAGCCAAGGAGTGTTTGAAAACATTTATTAGCTCCATCCATAACGACATCCACTGCAGGAATGTTAATTGTTAAAATCTGTACTGCAGTTATTTCTTTAAGCGGGGGGCCGCATTGTGTGGAAATTCAGCTCCTTGTTTCTCTTTTTTCTCCACATATATTTGCACTTAAAAAAAAAACCAATGTTATGAAATAAGTCAGATGTCAGATGGAGAGCTTTCTCGCAAAAGGGAATGCAATACAGTGTTAAGGATATATGCATATGCAGGAACAAAAAAATAACATTGGTAACATTTTGTTCTTGATTAAATTTGTGCTCCTAATACAGTAGATTAAAAATAAATCCAACTGTGAAACACATTAGTGTTCAGCCACTGCCGATGTGCCAGGAAAGCAGCTATCACTCTGGACCTGGCCTGACTCTCTCCGTGGCCTTGAGGAGACAGAGGAAACCTGACCCCCAAGTCCGTCAATGACCCTAAGTTAGGGGATTCTTCATTTTCATCTGCTGATTTAATCTCAAAACCTTATGAATATCTTCTCGCACTACGTCAAAACCAGTGCCTCTCAGCAGAGCTTAAAGGAAATACTGGCTTGAAAAGGTGAAGAAAGAATTGTTAGTAGCCAGCCACAATCAAGGCACTCGTGGAGGGAAATTAAAGTTGTAGTCTATTGGGCAATTATTTGTGAAACTTGTGTCTTTTGAAAAGATTGTTGTAAATCCCACCTTCTACTCCCTAGGATTTTATGATTGGAGCCCAAAATGCCTGAACCGAAAGGCACTCCAGAGATTATAGCCAACTCTTGTCCTTCAGACATCAGCCTGGTGAGGTTAAGGATGGGGCATGGCCAGCATGGCACTGGGAAGCCTGATCTAGTCAGACATGGAACTCAAGCTTTGCTTTCCCCAACCCTGACTGTTGTGCGATATCACACCACCCTTTCAGTTTATTCAAAAAAGAGACCAAAATTAAACCCATGGGTAAGAGAAATAATATTTTTCTTCAGGTAAATTACAGTAATGGCTATTTACCTAATCTGTGTGTTATTATTACACCTGTACATTTTCTTAGAATATGTGTATTTTTAAAAAACAAAAATACCAACTCTTCATTTCTTACTTCTTCCCCCACACAAACTCTCCCCTCTCAGCTTCCTCTGCTCCCTCTTAAGTGCACTTTTTTGCGGTCTTTGGTCAATCTGGTTTAATAGGTTACCTTTGGCTGATGCTCTCCACATAGAAGTGGACCTCTCTGCTGTGACACGCTTTCCGGAAGCAGACGTGCATGAGGCTGTGACATTTGTAAATCTAGGAAGTAATAGCTCCCCGAAAGCAATGCAGAGAGCTGCAGATATTGCCAGGAAAGGGGAACAGTTAATTGAAACTATTTGGGGCATGCAGTATTATACAAGGACATGGTTTCTGAGCAACACATATCTAAACGTGGCTTGCCAAAGACCTGCACACTTTTAATTTGCTCTACAAATTTGGTTAACCCAATAAAGTGTAAACCTCAAAGACTGGTTGTGGAGAGCATTAAACATTAACCAACTGAGACCTTAAAGACTTGAGTAGAACATTTAAGTTAGAGGAGAAAGATAGGCCAGGCAACTCGGAAATTAGGTTAAAACTCCAAAAGAGAATATTTGTTGGCTGAGTAAATATAAAGTAAAAACTATTTTGAGATTGGTAACTATTTGTCTCTGTAGACAGGCCATTTTCCCCTGAGCTTGTATTTTTAAAATCAAGCAAATGTACCAAAGTCAATTTAATTTTCTGATTGTTCTCCACGACACAATGTATAACTACCAAAATGAAACCTGAAAAAGGGCATTTCCATTGCTGTTCCTAGATCCATGAGCCCTTACATGGAACTGTGCCTTTTACACATTTTGTGTGTTTCATGTTACTTAGCCTGGAGTTCAAATTCTGTAAAGGTTTAATAACCTTTGTTGAACAGCAAAATAAAAATGCCCTCTAAGGAGATAAGGATGGCTCCTAGATTCACCCAGTCAGTCTTGTCAAACAAAGCCCAACAAAAGCCTGCATGAATATGGGATGTACTCCTTTCTCAACAAGAGCAATAAGTGATTCCTTTGAAATATGTAGTAAGATTCAGGAAAAAAGAAAGAATACCATATTCAAGTATTTGTTCTCTAAGTATCCTTTGCCCCCGCAGGCTTCACAAGTAAATCCCTGTAAGGTAAGGACAAGTTTTCTCTCAGGAGAAAGTTGGGTACATTATTTCTTCAACATCTATTAAGAGTCCAGGATACAGTAGGTGACAGTTCTCAACAACCCCACATAAGTAATGGAGAGGTTGAGGTAAAAATAAGTTAAACCACTATTAGACCAAGAATTAACTCCTAAGACAAATATGGCTGCCTGTCTTCATAAGATTCAAAATATCCACTCATGATGGAACAAAAGAACCCTTAGGAGCCCTGTCTTAATTTGGGTTGTCTCAAAAGTAGGCCTTGAGACAAATGTTTGTGTGTAGGAAGTTGATTTGGGAAGCAAAAGAGACACCAGCAGAGGAACAGGAAAATAAGACAGGATGGGGAAGGCAGCCAACATGAAATATATTAACAAGCCGGCTACCGCTATGGGCAACTGGAACTTAATCTCAGTGGAAAGACCCTGGGAGCCAGTGAAGAATACACACCTCAGAATTATCTCCCCAGAGAGATGGGAGCTGGGTTAGTTATATACCAGCTGCCATCAGTCTTTGGATGAGGTCACTCCTTAGAGACATTAAATCCAGCGCACTTGCAGCTGGCCACATGGGCAGCCGGAGTAGGTTTTGGTAGCCAAAGGAAACTCTCAAGCAAAGAAATACAGGAGGTAGCAGTTACTAAGCAGGATGGCATGCTCTAAAGTCATCAAGGTGAGGGCCTGTGGGCAGGACCTAACGAGCCCCCTTGATGGGGTGTCTAAATATCAGCAATAACTTCTAAGAAGTTTAATTGCAGTTCTCTGTTATATCTAGTACAGTAGCTAAGACATTGCAGGGACTTAATATTTGTTGAATGAAGGAAGGAAAAACAGAATAAGACATTCATTAATGAATTTTGTTAATGCTTCACATTTATGGTTTATGCTCTGTTTAATGTTGAACAGTTTAAACTTTTCTCAAGAAACCATAAAATATGAGCTCAGGCTTGGTATCAGACAGACCAAAAGTTCAAATCCCACTTTCACCACTTTCCAGCTGAGCAAATTAGTTCATTTCTTTGAGTCTGTTACTCCATTTGTAAATGCCTGTTTCACGTATGAAATAAGACTGGAAAAGTAAGTGGTATAAGGCTTGGTATAGTAACTGACACATGGTAAGTACTCATTGCTAGTCTAATGACTCAAAAGTCAGTTCTCTGATTTCAAATTCCACTTGTGTCACCAACTATTCCTGTACCTTCAAGCAAGTTATGTAGCCTCTCTAGTGCAGGACTTGCCCATCTCAAGAGTGAAGACAAAAATTGCCTTCTGCTCATTGCCCAGAGAGTGAGGTCCTAAGGAGGCATTGTGAAAGGGATAAGTCACGTGTATTGAGCACTTTACAGTTTACACAGTCCTTTTATATGTATCATCTCATTTCTGAGCAGGAAAAGATTTTGAACTTACAAAGTATTCTTGCCGTGCGAGGGAGTGCTTCTCCATTTCTCCAAATGCCCCCAAGTCTGATTTATGTTTGGATTAGGTTGTAGACTGCAAAATGATCCAGAGAAGTAAAGAAGCTGCACGTAGGTTCCCAGAAGAAACTGGGTTTGACTCATCAACACTTGGCCAGACAGCCAGAGTGGGCATGAAAGTCAGCGTCCAGCAGGGAGCTTGTAGGCTCATGTTCAGGATGGAGTGTTTATAAAAATGTCAAATGAACTAAGAGTAGAATTTATACAGGAGCGATTGAACCAATAAAGTTATGTAGCCAGGGGTCTCACTGGGTCTTGCTGGATGAGCAGGCCAGGTGGGTCTCATCCATACCAGACTGGGAAACAGAAGCCTAAAGCTTAGCCTGAGGATGATTCCATCAGAACGTATGAGCACTAATTATGGACCAGTCATGATAGAGGATACAAAGATGAATGCCCTTTTATTATTCCTATTTCAAAACTGATAAAACTGAGGCTTACAAAAGATAAGTTATTTGCCCAGGTTTCTCAGAACTGTAGCCCAGGTCTGCCTGATGCACAAGAGAGGGTTTTAAACCACTGCATAACCTCTACAACATCATAACATTTTGATATCATTCAAAATGTAATTATAATAGATAAAAACAATATAAATAAAATCTAATTGGAGATACATATATATAAAATTTAACTTTTAGCATCCTGAGGGAAAAATGTTTTACAACAAAGCATTGACATCCCTAGACCGTGCATTTGAATCATGAACATATTCTACAAGTGAAGAGAAAGTTGTGATCACCACTCTCCAGTGTTCTTATTTTGTTATTGCTAAGCATTCCACAAGATTTCAGCCAAATCAACGAGAAAAAATTTAAGTAATTGTCCTGTTTGTGATCAGTTGACTTGATTGCATCTCAATGAGTTCACTTTCATTTGAGGGTAACTAACAATTGCTATCTCACTGTTCCTTTACTGAGGCTTATTCTGTCAGTGTGAGGAACTGGGCTAAATGACTTACCTGGGTTATCTCCTATATTCCTCTCAACATCCTTCTGGGGCAGATGCTATTGGTTTCTCCTTTTACAGATGTGAAACTGAAGCTCAGAGAGGTTGAACAACTTTTCCAAGGTTAAGTTAAACCTAATAAGTAGAATAACTGAGATTCAAATCCTGATTGCCCGTGCTATCTCTGGAGTCTTGAATGCTAGTGATGGAAACATACTCATTTTCATTTAGACATTCCCTATCACACGGGACAAATACGGGCTTTAAGTATTATAAACAACTTTTTAATGTACTTGAGTAAACTTAGTTTCTAGGAATTCTTGAGAACAAAATTTAAGTTCCAAAACAAAACAAAGCTGCCCCAAATCAGCCTGTTTATAATTCCATAAAAATGTAGGATATATAATTACATACAATACGTGACCCTAATTTCATAAATATTTTTAAAAACTTTTAGTAAGTATGTGTTTGCAAAATATACTTTCAAGAAACACTGTATTTTATATGAAAGTTTATAATCCTTACTTTTTACTTAACCTTACTCTGAGTATACAATCTCTATAATGTTCAACATAAAAAAAATTCCCAAAAGGAATACACTGAATGTAAAAACATGATCTCTATTTCTTATCTAAATGAACAAATGTTACATGTATTATCAGGAAAAAAAGAAACATTTGTAGTTGCTCATTCACCATGTGTTAGGGACAGGGCTGGGCTTTTTACATCTATTGTTTCAACTCACACCTCCCGCCAGCCTGTGATATACCTATTGTTTTGTCCATTTTATTAATAAGGAAGCAAGGTTCAGAAAACTTAAGTGGATGTTCCAGGTCATACAACTGAAAAGTGGCTGAAGCAGGGGACTGCAACTCTTTACTTTAGACTGAGAGTTCTCTGCACTACAACATGACCCATCATACAAATTATTTATGTTGACAGACATACATATCTCTGTGACGAGATTATTTCCTGAGATATTAATTTAGGGCATGTTCCTGATTTTATAGGTGAATAATAGAAAAAAAAAATAAAAAGGTATTTTCGCCTTCCTAAATCAAAACTGCAGAGGAGTTTCTTCCCAAGACAAGAGAGATCCCAAAGGCAGAGGCGATCTACAGGTGGGGAAGACCTGGGCTCGCTGGAGACGGGGGAGGGTGCTGGGTTCCCAGGGAGGCTGCGCACCAGGCCCCCAACCCAGGCGTTACGCTCAAGGATCCTGCTGCCTCGACTTAGCACGTAGTGAATGAGGTTGTCTGTCTTTGAAATAAGAAATCCTAGGATTGCTCAGAATATAACTTGAAAAGCTCTAACTAATTAAAGAATTAAAATAATGGAAATTTCTCCCTCTTTGTCAGGTCAGAGCTCAGACTTAGCAGTGAAGTGGCTACTCGAACGTAAGCACCAAAGCTTCTGAGGGACTGAACTCATTGGCCCCATGCAAGGGATTCGTTCCTGTTGACAGGGACGGAACAAGATGCAAAATGCGGTGGGTACTCCAACCGTCTGGGACTTGCGTTTCTTTCAAAAGCTTCTCCTGGGGCGATATGGCTACCTTTTGGCACCACAAGAGTTGGCTACCTGTGAGTAAGGAGTCTAATTCCACAGAGCCTATGAGCCATGTTGGACCTCCCCACTCACATCGGCCCCATGCTAACGGAAGCCATTTTTCAGTCCCATCAGCTACTCCTCCTCTGGCTCTAGCCTTTAACTGGGCTTCATTTCCATCATTATCAATAAATAGAAAATTCATGAAAATTCCTCCAAAAATCTCCTTTTCATTTATAACATTGAGATTTCATTGCTCGTGTATGGCTAATATCAGGCCACAAAGTGGCAAGGCAGCTCCCCAAGACTGTTCTGTTTCTGAGCTCGTTAAACTTCAGAATAGGGTTTGTCCTTTGTGTGTGCATGTGTTTGAAAGCTGTTTTATGACACATTGTCAGGAACTCAGGTACTGGGCCTCTTTAACTCCAGCTTTCAGCAGCTGCCTTTGCACTTCCCTTTCACATAATTAAACACCCTATGGTACTTAACAGAGTAATAAGTAGCACATCAATAAAGCAATAAATAATTGTATTCAGGAAAACTTCAGAGCCATCATCCATTAACCAGCAGCTGTGAGCAGTAGTTTTGATTAATCAATAAGGTTATTTAATAGGAAAGCAAAAGTCGGTCAAGGCCCAGGGAAGAATCGGCCAGACTTCAAGCCATGAAGGAGTCTTATCTCTGAGGTAACTTGCAGGGAGAATACCAATTGGAAGCACTAGCCCAGAGAGTAACTGTAGCAGCAGGAAGCCCCACCTCCAGAAACTAGTTAAAAATGCTAGTTAAAAACAAAGAAGCGGGACAATTGGGCTCTAAGGCAGGAGGACTGCCTACTGAGAATATGGAGTGTGGACTCTGTGAAAGCACAATGTTTCAACTTTAGAAAACAAATACTTGCAGCTGAGCTGAGAAGCAAGGAAGATGGTGACAGGCCTGCAACTCCATCACAGCAAACCCTCCCGCACCGTATGGGAGAAGGTGATCCAAACTTCTGCCAAAAGAGAGACCCTATAGGAATGTTATTAGACCACTGCTCTGTGGGCCAAGGCCAGGACAGGGCTGAGGGAATGATTTGGGTAAGTGTGGTTATAGCCCTCAGAATCACCTGTGGAGTTTTGCATTCCAAAAGCTTGCCTGGGCCCTGTGCCTGTGAATAGAAATCCGAATCTCTGGAGGTGGGGCCCGGGAGCCTACATTTCTGCTGCACATCTGATGGGGATACCCTCTGATTTCGGGACCTCCATGGGCTAGATCAGCCTTGCCAAATGGGCCACAAAGCTGTCAGGTCCTTAGCTTGCAATGCAAGACAGATCTCTGACATTCTAGTCTTGTAAACAAGCCGTGAGTTTGTTTGTACCAATAGTCTCTAGACTATGAAGAGATCTGTGGTGCACAAAATGTCAGGGGCTTATGTCGAGGCCACTGTGGTGTAACACATTCCCCCCAGTGATTCTGATGAAACTAGTCATGTTGAGAAGTATTCATTCATTCCACAAAATACTAAGGACCTGGTATGTGCCAAGCACTGTTTTAAACGCAAGGGTTGAAAAGAAACAAAAATCTCTGCTTTCAGGGAGCTTTGTTCTGGTGGTGCCAGAAGATTTTTCAGGGGTCTCAGTACCTGAGAGGATGGTAAGTGAGCCAGTGGAAATTGGCATACACCTAACTCCTTTTTAACAATATAGCCATGCTTTCATTATAGATATTTCAAAGTATATGTAAAAGTGGAGAGAATAGTACAATAATCCCATATACCTTTCACAGTGTTTCAACAACTGTCCACTCACGGCCAATCTTCTTTCATACTCACTTTCACCCTCATTGACCAGATTTTTTTAAAGCAAATCCCAGACAACATCTCATTTCATCTGTAAATATTATCGGCATGTATCTCTTAAAATGTAGATGATTAAAAAAAAAAATAATGACATACCATTAGTCTACCTAAAAAGTTAACATTCATTTTGTAATATCATTAAATTTACAGTGTCAGCATTCCCTCAACTGTCTCATATATTTTAAGGGTATACATTCAAATCAAGATCAGAATAAGATCCACACATTGAAATCAGTGTGTCTCTTAAGTATCTTTTGTTCTAAAACATTCTCTCCCTCTCTCTCTCTCTCTCTCTCTCTCTCTCTCTCTCTCTCTCTCTCTCTTTCTCATCTTAAAAGTTGCTGGAGTAACCAAGTTCTTTATTCTGTACAGTCTGGATTTTGTTGATTGTATCTCCATGGTATCATTTAACGTGTTCCTCCTCTGTTGCATGTACTTCCTATAATGTGGTAGTTATAGTCAGAGATGGTTTTGATTTTTTGGCAAGAGTATTTCAAAGTTCCATTGGGAGACTTTTAATACTTGACTGATGTTGAGCTCTTTGTGTTGTTAGCAGCCATGTATGATCATTGCCTAGATCCCTCATTTTATTAAGGACTCAAAAAGGATTCACAAACCACTAAGAATTCATCAGAATCATTGCATTAGATCCCTTATTCAACTGGTGATAGTCTAATTTTAATAATTTTATTTATCAGTTGAATAGTTCTGTGACGAAAACTTCTCATCAGCTTTCTGCATACCTTGAGGTACAGGAAAGGTGAGATAAATAATTTCTTTATCAATTTTCAAAATTAGTTGGTTTCTTAGCATCGATTGAAGGGTTTGGTTTTTTTTTAAAGTATCATTATAAACCCATGTATTCAAACAACGTGCTATGTTTTAACTCATTGCAGTTAGTGTCCTTGATTCTCACATTTTCACACCTCTGCGCAGGGGAGGCTGATGTAAGTTGGCCTCTGGGTCCTTATTATATGACCCTTCGAGTCTTTGATAACTTTCTCTCTAGTATCTCAAGATGTTCTAGGTGCTTCTTGTACTTTCCTGCCCCAGATCTGGAATTAGCCATTTTTCCAAAGAGCCCTGGTTTCTTTTTAGTGAGCAGTGGTATTTAAAGACCACATTCTGCAGCCCCACTTTTATCTATTGTATTTATTGAGCTTTGGCATGAGAGTCTGATTGAATAAAAGATTTTGCTACTTAAACATTTCTTTGAATGTCACTTTTCTTTGGAAGAAAAAGTTAATAAGGAATATACAAGAAGTTCCTAAAAATTAATTTCAAATGCAAATAACTCAATAGAAATATAGATGAACTATCTAAAAAGGAAATTAGGAGAAAAGAAAATAGAAATGCACAATAAACGCAGAAAAATGTTCAACCTTCTAGCTGTCAGGGTTTTACAAGCTAAATCACTAATGAGGTACTAGTTTTCAGCCTTCAATTTGGCAAAAATGTAAAAATTTGAGAATTATACTTTAAATGGTGCCAGAGGTAACAGAAATAGGCACTCTTATACACCAATGTTGGGAATATTAATTGACCCAAGTTTTGCGGGGGAAGGTAAAATTTTTAATGTGTACAGCCTTGACCTTGTAATTCCTTTCTAGGAATCTAGCCTACAGAAATGAAAGCACACATATCATATTAATGGATTTTGTTACAGTGTTGTTTACAACAAAATTAGGAAAAACAAACCTTAAATGTCCACTAGTAGGGCACTGGTCGAAATTATGTTACACACTATAGAATGTTGTGCAGCTTTTTTTTTAAATGTTATAAATTTATATGTACCAATAGGTCAACATATAAGCAATATATTCATAGTTTCAACCTAACATATGTAGAATGAGCCCATCTATGTGTGTATATATACACATTTGTAATTGATAGATAAATAGATAGAGACAGAAAAAATTAAAAATAACTAAGAAAAGCTACACAGTAAGTGTTGAGTGGTTACCTTTGGTAGGTGAAATGGAATGGGAATGTCATTTTAAATTTTTAATGCTTAATTTCACATTAGTTAATACTAATGGTGACAATGAGTAATTTTAACCCTTTTTTTTGATTTTCAATGTAATAGCCCCCCACCAAAAAAAAAAATAAAAAAAACTTACAACATTAGCACCAGCTGAGATGATATCAAAGATAAATGATATTTCAAATTCCTTTTTTATAAACCCATTACAGGTACTTATATGAGAGCATTGTGCTCAAGAGTAATTGCTACTCACTTCGACCTTGGTATTTGCACCCTTACTTAACTTCTATGCCCTCAAAAGCTCTGTGATCATAGAAAGATGAGATGTTTCTCAAGGCACTTCTGTCCTTGCACTGAGGTGTCTTTCTGTGCTATTGCTTCTTTCCATTCAGGCATCTGGGAATCCATTCCCAACAAAACCATTGATTCTGACAACTGTGGAAGCTTCAGAGGGTGGAACGCTGAATGCTGTTGCTAAATTGTAAATCTGCAAATAGTTATTGGTTTTCTGGAACTCTCTCCATGACACACTGTCACCGATCCCCATGGACCAATCAAATGAGGTTTTTACCAAGGTGTTACAGAAATTGTTAAGAACATAAAATGTATTCAAAAACATTAGAAGGGCAAGTGGCTGGCATTAATTGTAATGTTCTCCATTAGGTGCATAACAGCCTGTCCTGGCTTCACTTCTAAGTCCCATAAATTTTCTGCAGGGCAAGGTAGATGTGTGGCTCATCATCCTCTTTGAATGTTTACAGAACCCTTGATCATCAACATGAAGTTAATCTAACTCAAGGACATGAAGCAGGGTCACAGTCTTAATACGGAGACCTAAACACTATATCGCCCTTCCTGAAGTCCCACAACAGTACTCCTGAGTGTCAGCACTCCTACCAACATTTGATTTCTTTCTTCTGGCCACCCCCGGTCAGTAAGTTCTAAGGTATTTCCCTTTGTCTTATCTTTAGTGTCATCATCTCGTTGATAGTCATCTCTTTTTGAGTTCCAACTCCCAGTCCATTTACAAAATATCAGCCACTTGCAAAATCTGACACTTGTGTGATTGTCATTTCAATTCCTTTCACAAGACTCCACAAGTTGCTTCCATCTCTTAAAGAAAAGGTCATAAATTCATTTCTTTGAATTTATGGAGCACCTACTATGTTTTAGGTGCCATCTCTGTCCAAGCTACCTAATCTTGCAGAACATTGGGATATTTTGGATCTAGAAAGAAACTCAATAACACACTGGGTCAGCCCCTTATTAAATACCTGAGGAAGTAGGTGGCATGATTTGCAACATATCATAAGATCATATCAAAGATTATATCATAGTGGTCAAGGCTAGGAACCCACTAAAATGTGTTTCTTCTGACTTGGTCTAAGCACATATTTAATTCCACCGTGTAAATTCAACTCTCTCTCTAGCTTTTTCCTTTCTTTAAATGTTTTTAGGTTTTCTCCATCCTTTTGCTTCAGACTCACCTCCAATATTTTCTTTCTTCCTACAGGCATTCTCAAAATCTATTTTTTTCCCCAATAAGGTTCTCTTTGAGCTCTTCGTTCCTTTTAAATGGTGAAATGGCTGAGGGTGAGTCTAAATTTGGGATGATGTCTTTTCTTTTGCTTATCTGAACAACAGCAGATCCCTACTTATCCATCAGTGCCCTATTCAAATATTATGTCTCCTCTCAGCTTTCCCTGCCACACCCTTTATCCCTTGCTAGGCAGAATTATTTCCCTTCATTTGTGCTATAGTTATTTTTAACACGTTGGCCTCTTCAGCTCGACTGTGAACTCCCTAAGCAAGTAACCACGTCTCATTCCTTTGGTACCCCCAGGGCCCAATACAGTGTCTGGCATATGAAATATGCTTGGTAAACACTTGTAGAAATAAAATTCAATGGACCTATACCATCTCCTAATGAACCCTTCATTTCCCCCAATATTTATTTCTATTCTATGTAATTTATAATCTCTCTAGAGCACTGAATAGTTTCTACTTTTAAATGCTACCCATCACCTAAATATGGTTGGAGTTTAAAGCATTTATAATTATATGATATCATTAAAAAATGCAGTCTTTCAAATAATAAAATTTTCAGAGTCCTTCTTTTCAGCAATACTTCCTTATTTTAATTAATCATTGATATCTTCTGTAAAGAGCATTATAGACTTTCTTGTTTTCTTAAACAGTGTAATGATTATGATGTATTGTTTTCCTGATGAGTTAGGCAACTTTGTGCACACCAATTACTGTATCTGATATCATATAATAAAGCCCCTCGGGGCTGTTAAGGCAAGTACAGTGTTGGAGCCTACCCCAAAAGACCCTAATGTTTCTGTGTTTTTTGTGCTTGAGTCTGTTTTGAAGCTTCATGTTTCCTTATTCAAATTGCAATTGTCACTCTGTTAGCACTAAAAAGTGAGACCTGCCTTTCCTTATTCATATTTTGCTTTCAATAAGTCATTGTTGAATTTGGCAAATTGGTTAAAAAGCGAGGGCTTTTTGACAGCCACTCAGCTCTTGTGCCTGCTCTCCAAGTAAGAGGAGCACTATTGATGTGAGAACGGCCAGTCAGCAACAGAACAGGAAAAATATTATGAGTATTGGGTGTAGAGCTCATGAAATGAGAAGACTTAGGGGGACGTGAGAGAATAGAAACATTCTATTGGATTCTAACTGGAAAAATAGGCAGAAATAGCAAATGAATCACAAATGTTTTCACTCTCTAAACTCCTACATCCTCCTCAATTCCCAATTCTTATACCATGGCAGACATCAAAAAGTCATCTTGTATTACTCTCCTGCTGGAGAAGGCATTACAATCTTTCTGAGCACTGGTCTCTAGAAAGCCACCATTAGTCTGTTAAAGATAGCATTAGATAGTATACTTATTTGATCTTCTAGAACAAGGACTATACTTCAAGAAAATAAACTTCAATTATAGAAGGAAAAAATTTTCTAATAATCTAATAAGTGGTTCTGCCTTGAAAAAAATAAAAAGAACTATCATATATTGGGTGTTCGCCATGTGCCAAGCAATGTCACAACCATTTTATATCTCATTTAAAGTTCACAATTGTTTTATGCCTTCTATAACTGAAGTTTATTTTCTTGAAGTATAGTCCTTGTTCTAGAAGATCAATTAGAGATCATACCTTCCCTGTCCTGGCATTGGAAAAGAGAAAACCTTCCATGATAACTATGGCAGACATCACAAAATCTGCAGTGCACTTTCCCCCTCCCAAACCACCACTTACCCAGGTGGCAAACGGGGCTTATTCTCTCACTCGCTTCACAACTCTTTACTGAGTAAATACCACGTAGCAAATACCACGCTAGGTTCTGGGGATCAAGGAGTTAACCGGACCTACAGAGACACGTAATATGTAAATAAACAAACATATGGTCATGCTTTTGGAGTCTTTGATGTCCTACTCTCAAGGACCTATAGAGATAAATAATAAATTAATAAACATATAGTCATGCTTTTGGGTAGTGATAAGGGCTCCAGAGAGAAGTAAAGAGAGTAAGGAGAAAGAGGACAAGGGTTGGTGTTTTAAAATGTACGTGGAATTCTGTTTTTATTCAGGAATGGTGACGCCAACATATCAAGAGATGGTTGTCATTGAAAAGGTAGTTTATTACTCATATTAAGAGGAGGGGGTGCAACATACCACGCAGAACCACACGGGAAGCACCAGGGTCAGTCAGGAGGCAGAAGGAGTGAGGGGAAGGAGTGGCAAAAGCCCGTCATTGTGGTTTTAGTGGGAAGAAATGGGTGAGGCAAGGTAAGCAGCTGTGTAGGTATTAGGATTAGACAGTTTGAATAATTTTGGTTGGCTCTGGGCTATAAGGGTGGTCACTAGTACATGGCCCTGGGGTGATTTAAAGTAGGGGGACAGAGTCTGGGCCTACGGGGCTTGATAAAAGGAGGTGGATGGAGATATCATGCAGAATGGGTTGTTTTGCATTTATAAGGCATGCTAGTGCTGAGGGCAATTTCTGTGCTAGCTCTAGGATTTAGCTAACCCTGGGAGGGGCAGTTCCTCTCCAGGTCCACAAGGCCTCAAGACGTCAAAGCATCTTAAAATACAGAAAATAAAAAACATAATCAATACAAGTGAGAGTTTAGGAAAAGATAATGTTCTGTAGATTGGTCACGAAAGAAGAGTCATTTGAGCAGAGACCTGCAGAGGTGAGGTGTGCTGAGAAGCCTCAGACAGAGAGAGGAGGAAACACCAAAGCCCAGGGGCACAAGCCTGGGGCTTGAAGAGCAGCCAGAGGGCCAATGTGGGAAGTAGCGGGGTAGGGTGGGGGCAAGGGAGAAGGCAGTAGGAGCCAGACTACTAGGAATTCTGTAGGCCATGCTAGAGTTTGAGCGGTCTTCTGAGTGCGAAGAAAGTTTTGGTTTGTTTGTCTGCATGTTGACGTCTTAGGACAGAAAATTTCAAACATTTACAAAACTAAAGAAAAAATCATAACAAATCCCCGTAGTCTCATCAACCTGCTGCCACAATTGTCAATTCAGATGGCCTAATTCCATCTAAACCCATGTCCCAAACCCTGGTATTATATAGAAAGAAATCTTAGACATCATGTCATTGTATATATAAATATTTCAGCATATATCTCTAAAAGATAACTATTCTTTAAAAAAGCATGACTATAATATCATAACCATATCTAAAAATAAATAATAATTCCTTAATATCATCAATCATAGTCATGGTTCCTCTCCATCACAATTTTTGTTTAAGTAAGACCCAAATAAAGTCCATATGTCTGTCTCTTACACCTCTTTTAATCTATAGGGCCCTGATCCCTACCCCTCCCTACCCCCTTCACTATTACCAAGGGTGACCAACAGTCCCAGTTTGCCTGGGATTAGGGGGTTTTCAAGAAGCTAGACTTTCAGTGCTAAAACCAGGAAAATCCTAGGCAAACAGGTACATGTCTTTCCTCTACCGTTTGCTGTTTGTTTATTAAAGTACCCAAGTTACTTGTCTGAAGCTTTTGCCAGAGTCTGGATTTTGCTAAATGCTTGCCCATTGTATCACTTATTATATACCTCTATCCTTTGTATTTCCTATAAATTGACAGATTTAGAATCTAGATTGGATTTGGGTTTAATATTTGAGCAAGAAGACTTCATAGGTAGTAATATGTACAGCCACACATTACGTCAGGGTGTCTCTGAAATTAGCAGCCATCGGTGATTGTTAACTAGCTTTATTTTTCCACTAGAGGACTTTTAAATGTTAATTTTCTCATTCTATCATTTCTTCTTTGTTTATTAGCAGAAACATATTTATAAAGAGAAACTTTTCTCATCCACTCTTAGTTGCACTGAGACACAGTTGTTGAAGAGTTCTGAGAGGGGAAGGACACACATCGTCTCTGGATGTTTTTCTAAACATCACCTTGGCTGCTGTGTGAACAGCAGACTATTGGCAGTTAAGAAGAGAATCGAGTAAACTGTAAGGAAGCTAACCCAGTGCTCTAGGAAATTGCCGATAATGGCTTGAACTAGCGTAGAACCAGTGAAGATCAGAAAAAGTAGTCAGATTCAGGATAGAGAGCCAATGCAGGTGGGTTGGATGTGGAGCGTGAAGAAAAGAGAGGCGGTATGAATGACTTCAAGGTTTTGAGTAACTGGCTGGGTGATGGTAGCAGTTACCTAAATGGGGAAAACTTGAAGAGAAACCGATTCGAGCTTAGAAAAAATAAAATAATGCAGTGAAACAAAATCTTGATGCCTGAATTGCATCAAAGATTTGAAACCATTCCAGAGGACCTAATAATCTGAAATTCAAGGAATTCCTAGGCCACTAAAATGTGAGTCTTTTTTTTAATCTGTGGTTCCTGCATCAAATAAGTTGACTCTTCCAAATACTTATAAGATGCCCGATTTCTAGCCTGTCACCAAGGCTATACCACCAATCCCATTTATGAGAGCTGAGACTCTCAGGACTCCAAAATGCCCATGTGAATCCCTGAGGGCGAGACACGAGGTCCAAATTCCCACAAATATCACATTCACAATCTATGCAATGCAGCAAAAGCTGTTAAAAGCGAATCAACTTAGTCTAGAGTGTAAACTAACATTTCATGGAAGCCAAGAGTGGCCACTTTTCTCCCTGTTGAAGTGGCTTTCTTTTCCAGAACCACTATGGATACTTGTCCAGGTACAACTCAAGGCAGTGCCCTTCACACTGTGATCTGTGTTCTTCCTTCCCAATAAAATTGTACTTCCTCAATAAAATCCCAAAAAGAAATCAAAGGCAACTCTCATGGGTGGAGGTGGTGGCTGTTTTGTCTGTGGTCAGAAAAGTCTTGAGCAACTTCTCTTCCTGCAGATTGCTTTCCCTGAAGCACCTGCCTCTAGTCACACTTTTGTGGGCATGCTTTTAAAAAATAAAATAAGCTACCCATATATTCATAAGCTAAAAAAGGCCTTTTACCCAGAGCTCATCTCAAGATGCCCCTTTGTTTGATGTCACGTGACCTTTTAAATTTTACAGTCTCTGGTGCATTAAACCAAAGGTGAAGTGTAGGCAAGCAGACATCACTGGGGGAAATGAGAAAAAGCAGACATACTTCTTCATGCTTCTCACCAGGAAAATGTAATACACTCTATAGGTGTTGGTATGGGGAGTAAGGGACGGATGTGGGTCAATACATTCATGGATTGTTTGTAAACTTATTCACAATGAATGAGTCTATAAGTATCCCACCATGGGGTGGGAGGCCATCGTGGGGAGAGGAAGTGGTACAGAGCTATAAAATATCACAGGACAAAGGTAATAAAAGCTGAGGGGTGGATAATATTTTATCCTTAAGGAAGCCCTTTCATATTATCTCTTGAAACCCACAGCAAACCTGTGAGTTAGGCAGGGAAGGTAGTATTCACCCCATTCTAGAAATGAGAAAACTGAGGTTTGGAGGAGATAAGTGATTGGCCCATGATTCCATAGCTTATAAACCACAGGATGAGGCTTCACATCCACCTCTCCTGATTCAGAGCCTTGGGTATGGTCTCTTGCTTGAGGAATAGCAAGTGGTGGACTTCAGGCGTCAGTAGGGTAGATACTTCAGGCTTCAGTCTTTCCTAATCTCTCACTTCAAAAGCCACAGTGTGAATGACCATTCTCACCACTCATACAATAGGCCAAGTGTCCACTCCTTGTCCATACTCTAGGTGTGAGCCCCGAACCCAGTTCCCCACTTTCTCTGGGAACCTCTTTCCTGCAAAGTCGGCATCTATCAGGAATGTCTGTTTTGGTTTTCTTTTATAACGTACCATTTATATTCTTCTAATTGTAAAAAATATTACAAGTTCATTGTTTTTAAAAATGGAAAATACAGAAATGCTTCCTTGTTTCCGAGATAAAAGAGAACAATTCACAATGTGCTATAAATCATCTGGAATTATATAATACAGATGTTTCAATAACTAACTCTACATACATTGGGATCATAATGCTATTCTGTTTTATAGCCTGCTTTTTTCACTTTATATATCATAGGCATATTTTCAACCATTAAATTTCTATAAAAACATTATTTTTGACTCCTGCAGAGTAAGTTTAGCCTACCATATGGAAGTACTATCATATATTCAACCATTTCCTTTTTAATGGACTGCTCCAATTTCAGTTTGTTTGCTTTTCTTTTTACCTTTTATCACAAAAGAACAGGTTCATATCCACCACAATATTTGTCATACACTTGACTCCTCTCCCCACCGCAACGTCACACATCTGACTAATCATTGAGTCCTGCTACCTGAACCCCTCCCTTCTTGCCCTCTGTCTCTTCCCCCTCCACATCTACTCCCAGGGCTCCTTCCACATGTCTGTCCCGGACCTGTGCAACTGCACCTTCCCTGGGCTTTCTAAAGTCCATCTGGGTCAATCTGTATCCATTCACCACCTCCAATCAGAGTAATCTTTCAAAAATTCCAATTGGATTGTGTCACTCTCCTGCTTTCAAGCCATTCAGTAGCCTCCCATAACCAAAGGACAATGCCCAGTCTCCATTACATGCAATAAGGGGCCTTTAGTGATTGGGCCCCAGAGAGCATGTCTTCGGTCTCATCACCTGCCACTCTCAGCCTCCAGCTTTACACACCATATATGTTCCCAGCCCCCACTTCTGCCTTCAGCAGTCACACTATGCGTTTTCTAGTTATTTGTTATTACCTCTACCTATGCCATTCTGCTACCCAGAAAAAACTTTTTCCCCACCTTCTTTTTTCACCAGGATAGTTAGTATTAATTGGTCAAAATGCTGATCAGGAAATTATCCTTGGGTAAACCTTCCATTTCCTTTCCCCCAGGCTGGGTTAGCAGCCCCTCCCTGGTGCTCCCACAGACCCCTGAGCATATATCCATCAAACACTTTGCACATTGTGTTGAAATAGCATACACATTTGCATCCCTTGTTAGACTCTAAGAAAATCCAATGCAGAGACCGACTCTCTTAAATTACAGTACGCATAGGCCTATACATAACACTTGACATATCAAAGATGCTGAAGAAATGTCTAGTGAACTCAACTAATTTTTTCCAAGTAAGTAAGCTTCCTTATAAGCTTAATCTGAAACTTGTTCTACATTACTTCTGACTCATTTCTTGAGATTTAATTAATCTGATCATCTACTTTTGATGGTTTACTAATTGTCTACATGTTGTGCATTTTCACATATATGATCTCATTTAATCTTTCCACAAACTGGCCATGGTGACAACTGTTATTTTTGTCACCTTCTAGCATTCACTCTTCCTTCATCTTGCAACTCTAAATTATCTGTGTAGGACCACTCATCCCCTGCTCTAGAACCAAGTGATTTAGTGGAGTGAGGGGTGCTAACAGCACACAGCAGCGAAGGTGCATATGACCAAGACTAAAGTCAAATAACATATCACATTCCCTTGGCCACAGTAATTGTTTCAGGGATGGGCACATGACCAAATGAGCCAATGAGAGGCAAAGAAACAGGTAGCTGAGCTGCTAAAACAGACATAAATTCTCTTCCTCTTAAAATGTACTGCCAGCCAACTTACCCCACCCGAGCCTCTGAATGACTCCAACAAAGAGGAAGGTAGAGCCAAAAGAGGGAAGATGTGAGTCATGATGATGCTGAATAAGCCCTAGACTAAGCTGGGCTTGAAGCCACTCCTCTAATCTGGACTTGCCTTTTGCATGAGCAAATTGACTCCCTTTACTTACTTAAGTCAGTCAGAATTAGGTTTCTATAACTTGCAAACCAACAGTCTTAATTTATGTGACTATAAAGGAAGTATTATTGGAAATAATTATGGTAAATTAAGACTCCAAAACATCACATTAGGCAAATTATAGCTAATAAACAGCACAGCTAAGATTTGAATTTGAGATTTCCTAATTCTATACTTTGCTATTCTCAGTCATGAGGTTAAAAACCTGGTACAATGTGGATAAGGTGAAAGGCATTCACACATTCTCTCTCTCTCTCTCTCTCTCTCTCTCTCTCTCTCTTTGTCTCTCTCTTTCTCCTCTCCTCCTCCCCACCCCAATTCATTGCTCACACACACACACACACACACACACACACACACACAATCTGTATACTTTACCATGAGATTTTTAAATAACCTCTATGGATTATTCTGCTCCAGTGTCCACTCAAGGTATACAATTACACTAGACAACTCTCAGACAATATGGAAGAGTATGTAATCCTAAAAATGTGAGCACTCATTACTTTTTAGTA
>NW_006438113.1:19826206-19828009 GCF_000325575.1 Pteropus alecto | reverse complement strand
AAAGCGAGGAATCTTAATTTTGAAAAGCAAATTAATTCCCTAATTTATGTCTGGGCATTGATCAATGAGGATTACTTTAAAAATAAGTCTGGTTTACAATTTAAAGAGAAAAGGGAATCCTGGCAGTATGCAGGTCATGACCACTTCCTACCTTCGATTTCAAACATGTGGCCAAATAAATCATTCAAAATGTCCAAAATGCTTCTAAAGATCTTACAATCGTGTCAGGAAAGCTTGACAAATTTTGGATTAGGACAGCTGACTTATCTAATGGGCATTCATTTTTTTTAAATGTGTTTTTTTTTTTGAGAACCTACTAAATACCAAAGATTGTCCTAGGCACTTGGAACACAATATTAAACAAAAACAGGAGAGCCTGTTCTCTTGGAGCTTACAATATAAAAACCACCTTCTGAATGCTGTGCTAGAAACTGGGTATACAGAGATGAATAAAACTGACATCATCACTGCCTTCTCAGAGCTTGACCAAGTATAACATCTCTAAGCCTTTTTTGATTGTTTCATTCCATTATTAGAAAAATTCTTGAACATGCATCTCTAATAAACATATATTTACTTGTTTATAAATTTTATACTTGCTTCATTTTCACATATGTATGCTATAAAATATACACACACATAGACACACAGAGAACAAAAAGGTTGAGACCAAAATTTAATATACAGTTTTAATATTTCCTTCCCACACTCCTCTTTGGACACCACCAGTCTAGTAGGCTGGCCTTCCAATGGCCATGCATTCGCCTAACTTGAATTACAGCTCCCTTTAGGCACAGTCAAGGATTGACCTGCACTCTGGGGCTAGGGCTGAGCTGAGTATTTCTTACTCCATCCAGGAAGCCACCAATCAATGCCTGGCCGCCATCACTGGTCCTATCTGAGACTCAAAACCACTCTTGAATTCAGGGAAATCATGGTCATACCACTTGTTTGACTGAGTTTTCACTTTTTAACCAGTTGTTTTGGCACTGGGTAGATGTACTGCTTGAGTAAATATTCCTCACGAAATCTCGCACACACCAAGAATAGCAGGTTTATTGATCAGTGCTGGAATACTCAAAGACTATGAAAAATCTCTGGTGCATTCTCTCCAGAAACACATGACCTGGACAAGGTTGGCTGTACACTCTGACCAGGCCTTCAATTATGAAGCATCAGTATTTTTGTCATCTTCTACTTCCAAGACTAAATTGTGCAGTCCACAAACTACATGAAAATGGTGTTTCCTTACACCAGTTTCTACTCATATTTCTGCAAATTAATTTAACCAACATTTATTGAGCGCCCGACTTGAACAAGACACAACAAATAGGAATTTATTTTTGCCAAGTGACTTGAGCCAACATAGATATGTGGGTTAAGAGACCCAGTTATATATGGAGCCCCCACTATAAGACAGTTATTTCACAGAAAATGATTGCTAACTGGAGTTTGCATCCCCATCCCCCGGCATCATTGCAAGCGTACATTAGCAGCCAACAGCATGCTCATTCCCTCATAAGCTAATGAAAAATGATTGCTTGTCTTTCTAAAACCAAACCAATTATTCTTGTTTTTGTTGAATGGAAATTTAACTTGTGTTTAGTGACAAAATAACTAAATCAGTCTTATTTGGAACTCAAGCGTCAACGTGGATCCTGTTGCTTTGCTGACAGGAAATGTAACCCAGATAGCTTATTTGATAAAACAGGGCTATTTGGGCTTTGAAACAAAAAAAACTCCACTCTTGCGACTGACTTCTGAGTAAGTGAACCATGTGCCCCCAGCTCCGCTCTCTCTTTC
>NW_006438113.1:19804118-19826183 GCF_000325575.1 Pteropus alecto | reverse complement strand
GCAGCACATAATGAGGCAACATTTTACATAACCAGCAGTATCTGCTCCAAGCTGGTGTACAAATGCCTACCTGATTGAATATCACCATTTCAAAACTGCTGCCTAATCACATTTTTTCAGGCTCTGTGAACAAAGTAATGTTTCTTTAATTACGTGAACTCTTTATTTTTGATATTTTAATGACATTTTAAAAGATAGAACAGCCGCTTCTCTTAGATCTGGCGGTATTAATCAGGTGTGACAGCTAGTTATTTGATACATTTTTAAATCCCACTTGTATTTTCACACAAGTAATCTGGGACTTGATTTCTCAGTCCTGGATCTGTAATGTCACTTGTGTTTCTGTCCATAATGAGCAAAATAATTGAACCAAATTAGCACAATCTATAATTCAGTGCTAGCTTAGAGGCCTTATTTTATTTTATTTTTTAAATAAAATTATAAAGCACTCTCCCCTCAGGATAAATGTTAATAAATAAAGGTCTGCAAGATCTAAATGTTTACCCAGTGTCGGTCCAACATACTTTTTCCCCTGGGGTGGCACCCAACTGCCAGGATATAAACATGGCAGGTCCATTTCTTCATGTGTGTTCTGTGCTAAGGAGTTGCTCAGACACACATGGGGGCTCTTTTACCTTGGTCAGGACTGTGGGGACCATTCGAGTGCATCTTGGGTGCTGTTTTGGGATCAGAGTATTAGCTTCACGTACGACCTGGATATGCGTTTGTCGTAAGTGCTATAAGTGTTCATTCATCTCTAGCATCCTGAACTCAGAGGCCCCAGAAGACAGGCATGTGCTACCTGTGCCTCATTGGACTTTGTAGCCTTGGCACCCAACATTGTGTTGGAGGTACTTGCTCAGAGGTCACACTGCTAGTAAGTGTTCCTATGAATTGCAAAGTATAAATATCGCTTGATCCTCTCATTTTACAGAGAAAGACGATGAGATCCAGAATAGACTTGATCAAAGTCACAAAGCAAATATACTTGAATTCTATTCTCAGTTCCCAGGATGTCTTCCATTTAATACAATGGCCTTTTCTGTAACACTTGAGGGTCCAAATATTCAGTTAATAATAAGAGTTATAGAGCAGTGTTTCTCAAACTTTAATGAGCATATGAATCACCTACAGAGCTTGTTAAAATGCAGATTCTGATTCAATAGGTCCAGAGTGGGGCCGAGAATCTGCCTAACAAGCTCCAGGTGATGCTGGACTGCTGTTTTGTAGACCACACTCGGAGTAGTGAGGCCAGAGAGTAGCATGATTAATCCTGCTGGCCCTGGAGTCAGTCTGACAGGGTTCAAATCCTAAATCTGCTACTTTCCACATGTTACTCTACATCAAAAACAACGCTGCTACTATATGCCAGACTCTACACTGTAAAGTCTACAGGGACCAGATAAACAAAGAAGACAGTGGGGGGTGCAGGGGACTGAGGCAAACTGGAACATACGTGCTCTTTCTAAGGTAGTGGCTGCTGTTTATCTTGATTTGATTTTTACATCATAGAAACAAGGGTCCTGTACTACCAGATCTCCTGAATTTTTAGAGAAAATCTTTACATCATGGGTTTAATATTTGAGGAAGGGAAGGATGAAGAAAGATGATAGGTAGGTAGGTAGGTAGATGTTTCGATGATAGTTCATAATTTTTAAAAGTTGACAACTACTTAGGACATTTTAAAACACCTTTCAGGTCACTCATGAGCTGGATTCTACCTCCAGTTTGCTATTTTTTTTTATGAACATATTCTCATTTGATCTTAAAACAAGTCCATAAGGTAAGTAAATATTATTAGTAGTAGTATTGACTATAAAGGAAATTGGCTTAGAACCATTTGGCAAATCACTCCTTGTAAGTAGCTAGATAGAAGCAAAGTAGGACTCAAGTCGGGAGTGACTGATTCCAAAGTTCACTCACTGCCCAGAAGTGGTGGTTGTCACCAAGTCCTGCCCAAACCTCCCCAGTCTCTCAAAGATTCCCTGGACTATGGCTGATGTGCTGTGTTCCAGCAAAATGGAAAAAAGCACCAGTAACTGTTAAAAGGAGTTTCCCTCTAGGCAAATCCAACTGGCCCAAAAGATCAAACTGGAGACACAGGCTTCCTGAGCACTGTGCTATCTCCTTCCCACCACAGGCTCTTTCTTCACACTGTTTGAAGGTAATGGAATGAAATAACTAAAATCACCACCTGGAATCTTGGCCCTGCAATTCCCTTAATGTGTATAGGTCTTAATTTACTATAACTTCCACAGCATTGGGCTAGTGTGAGAATTAAATGAGAGTCATGCCCGTAAATCATCTAAACCAGTCATGTAAGTGGTGCTCAGTAAATCGCCACCATATGTGTACATGGTCCATGCAACTTCCAGGGCATCTCCTCCAGGACCTGAACAGGGATTCTGGATGTTCCTTGTATGTCAGGAGCTCTGATTCACAATGTACTTTTCTTGGTGTCTAATCAAGAGGAAGTCTCATGACACTTGAGCAGTGCCTGATGTCCCAGGATAATCATACCTAGCCTCCCTGTAAGGTCTTCTCGCCTTCCACCACGCACCACCATTCTACCATTGAGGGCAATGCACAAAAGATGGGAAAGACTTTGATTTGAGAGACAAGAGCAACTCCAGTTTGATACCTGGACTGGCCCTGGCTGTGTCTATTCAGTTATATCATGTAAATTATTGGAGCTCAATATCTCCAATTGAGAATGAGAATAATAATTCCCATCTCCTAAAATTTCTTTATATTTTTGCAGGAATTAAATTAAACGATGTATGTAAAGTGCCTGATACATAGTAGGCACTTGGCAAATTTAAGTTTCTTAACTACTCTTTTTATTTCTATATCACCTCTGGCCAACATTGTCCCAGAATGTCATTAGGTAATGAGTAAGCAGATTATAACAAACCACAAACATTCTTTCTCCAAGCTTTATAAAAAGAGGTAGCACCTTGTAAAGAAGGCAAAATTATACCACATTCAGCCCTGGACTGGGAATCAAAAAATTAGACATTTATAAATGACCACAGAAGTGTAAACTATTAGTTACCCCCATCTTAAGGATGGAAGAATGAGGAAACTGAGGTCTAGAAAGATCAAGTCACTTGTTCAAGATCACTCTGCTATCAACCAGGACTCTCACTCTTCAGTGGGTATATACCACGACAAAGCAGTTCACTGCCTGGTCTCAGTTTCTTCATCCATCAAATAAGATATCAGAAATATCCAGTCATATTAGAAATTTATACTTTTGTCCCAGTCCTTGGGAGTGTTCCCCATTAATTTTTTTTTTTTTTTTTTAATGAGACTAGATGCAGCACCATTGGAAGGAGCCTAAGTGCAGTAGCTTGCTCTCAAACACACTGTTCTCAGGCAATCATGTTAAAGACAGGTCATGTTTGGTGATCCGCCCCAGTCTCCTTTCAAGCTGGCCTGTGTGGACAGTTGGGTAGTCTCTCTCTTGGATCTAAACTATTTTCAAGTGGCTCAGATTTCCAGGATAGAAAGGATACTTTTGATACAGATCAAGTTCAGCTTTGATCATTAAACCATTCCCTACTTCCCTGTGAATTTTCTCCAAAGCAGGGAAACTGAGCCAATGCATGCACATCAGCTCAGAGGGTGGGTGCTATGGATCAAGGTAGGAGAGAGGCAGGGGAAACAGCGGTCTCCTCTCAGCTGCACGAAGACACCCCATTAGGACCAAAATCCAGGGCAAAAAGAGGTACTTTAAATAGAAATCAAATACTGCTACCCTCTCTCCCTCTCCACTCCTTTGCAGATAAACACATAAGGTTTATGATTGGATAAAGGTTTGGTTTCATTCCAAGCATAGAAATGGGTTTAGAAGACTTCAGCTTCCTGTCTCCTAACTTTCCTGACCACAAATATTTTTTATTGTAAGCCATGAAAGCAAAGGGTTATTTAATAAATTAACACTTCAAATGCCTTTGGATCACCCCTCAGTTAGTTCTAAGCTCAATTACTGGACTATTCATTTAGTTCCTTCAGTTAGACTTGCCTCGCCTGTCTCTTAAATCCTTCACTTAGAAAGCTTTAATTCCTGTCCTTGCTGTATTTTATGGTTTTACAATACTTTATTGAATTGCTGTATTGTAATATTCCTGCCCTCTCCCCTCCCCCAAATAATCCTTTATGAGGAAGCATAGACACAGTCTGGAATGTAGTGAGGTAAGCACAGCAGTCTTTATAGCATTTTACAAATTTCTCTTAGCCTCAGAAATTGCAAAATAATCACATAAAAAAAAAAAAAAAAACAAAAAAAACCTAGCCTTTTGCCTGCAGGACAATGCACGGTTTTTTATTAAAAGAGGAATTTAAATTCCTTCTGTGCACAGACTGTTTTAACTATAAAGACTTAGAAAATTAATTTTTGCCTATAATCTCTTATAGATAATACTATAAAAATAGTTCCTCTTTAAGAAGCATATTTCATGCAAATATCAAAAAGCCTTTTATCTGTGTTCAAGATTTCTTGTTCTATTTCTGTCCCTTATTTCCTTCTCTTAGCAGATCAGGCTTTGAGAGCCCTGGATCCCAGAATTTACTGCTGGGAGGCAGAGCCCAGGGGCAGGCCACAGGTTGGCCTGCTTGCTATCTTACAAGCAGAGAAACTGAGGATCCCAGCTGAACTTCCTACTCTGTGCTGGGCACTGTATCAAGCTCTGGGGCAGAGAGGTGGTGGATTTAAAAGGCAAGAGAGGAGCAGGGTTCCAGGCAGGAAGACCATGAAGGCACTGTGCTGGAGTAGCAGATTGGGCTGGCAGTGCAATGAGAGCAATTTTTTTTAAGAGAGATCATCTTTTAAGCAGTGTTGCCCAAACTTCCCTTATTCACAAGCCACCTTCGGGATTTTTGCATACCCTAGTTTATTATTTTTTAAACGTTTTTCTTTATATTGTTTACTTTTTTACTTTGATTAAGCCTCCTCTCAAGCAATATAATAGTGCTGAAAGTCACTGTTTAATGAGCTGCTATGTATTTTTTAATACATTTTTTTTTTTAATTAAGTGCATAACTATTAAAGAAATGTTCATCAGGGTACCCCTAACATTTTTTCAAGCATACTTGCAGTCATCCTCACAACACACATTGGGAAACTCTGCTGTTATGGACTGAACGTTCGTATTCCCAAATTCATATGTTGAAATCCTAACCCCCAATGTGATGGTGTTAAGAGACAGAGTCTTTGAGAAATAATTAAGTCTTGAAGGTGGAACCCTCATAAATGCGATTAGTGCCCTTATAAGATGAGACATGGGAGTTTTCTTCTCCTTGCTCTCCACCATGTGAGAACACAGTGAGAAGATGGCTGTCTATGAAGCAGGAAACGGGCTCTCACCAGACACTGAATCTGCTGGCCTGTTGATCTTGGACTTCTCAGCCTCCAGAACTGTAAGAAATTAATTTTTTGTTGTTTTTAAGCCACCCAGTCTATAGTAATTTTGTTATAACAGCCTGAAATGATGAAGACACCTGCCTTAAGGTTTAGAAGAAACCAGAAGAGAGAAGGGATGAGAGAAAGATAGCTAGGATTTGGCTTTTGTAGAAAAAGAGTTCCCAAACTGTGTCTGGTGTGTAGTGGTGAGAACTTCCCATTTGTTTACACACATACCAAATGAAACTCTAAAGTCAGATACTCAAGATACCTCCCTCCCCATCTGGTGTCCTTCTGTCCTTCTGTCCCCAGAGTAGACCCCCAGGAGACCGAAGGCCCAGACCCTGCAAACTCACGCTGACAGATTTCTGGGCCCGAATGAACCTGCCCAAATCCACCAGGATAACTGGAACACCCATCCAAGCACACATCCCATCATGGCAGTCCATATGGTAAGTTTCACTGGGAAGAAAAGCAGTGCTCATTGTTACATTTGGCTGCCATCAACTAAGTAAATTTATTGTCCACACATGAAACAATACCCATCCACACCCCAAGTATTGGATATTTCAGTTTATTAATTTTCCAAAGGCAACTATGGGGTAGTAGAAAGAGCCAGGTAGTAGAGTCAAGTCTGTCTTGGCATTTCTGCCCAGACACTGACCAGATGGCTGATCTTGGCTAAGTTACTTAAATCTTGTGACTCTCATCTTCCACATCTGTATAATGGAGATAATGATACACACATCTAACATTTGCTTTTATTGAGTGGGAAGACAAAATGAGTTGCGTATGTAAAAACATAATGCCTTGCATATAATTTGAAATCATACAGCAAATACATTTTTCATATGAACTATACAACCATTAGAAATGACAAAATCATAGTAATGAAGACTATAAGGGCGATATTAAAAAATACTTAAGATAATTTAAAAATATCCCAGATATTACAATTTTAATATATTCTAGTGTGCCACTGTGCATATGTGTATTCACTTGAATTTCATGTAAAAGTATGCATACTTATAGACAAAAACAGATAAAAACGTGAAAAAATTAAAGTCTTTGAGAGGTAGCTTGGCTTAGAAGTTAAGAACATGAGCTCTTAAACTGGATGTTAATCCCAGCCAGGCCACCTCCTAAATGTAGTATCTCAGCTAAACAGTCTCTCTAAGCCTCGGTTTCCTTCTCAGAAAAACAGGGGTATTAAAAACAATATCGACCTCCTGGGTTGGCTTAGCTGGTATTAGTAAATTCCAGTATGTAGTAAATTTGTTATAAATCGTACTGATATTAAGGTGGTAGGATTATGGTAATGTGTTTACCTTTTAATAAGGATCTTTGTTCATGATAGAAAGTGTGAGGAGCCAAATTACAACTACATTCACTGAATTCCTATTGTTCGGCCCAAAACTGCCCTGTGGGAAAGAGACAGAAAAGCAAAGGCACCAGCACCACTGCCCGATCAATGCTAACCCACACCTGGGCAGCTTGTGACCAAACCAAAGGGACAAAGGTTCACCACCCACCTGGCACATTCGAATAGGACCTAACGATCCAAGTGCTTTTTTTTCTCACACAGAACAAATGAATCTGAAACATACCTGGGCTGTGTGTCTACCACTGCCACTTCCAATTTTACTTTACAGCTACATTGGAAAATTTTAAATCTCTTCAATTCAGGCTGCTTTTATTTGTATTCAGACTAAGATAGAGTGTGTGTGCCAGGGGACAACTTGACCATTAAAAAAAATGCTATTTGACTACATATATTTTTATCAATTTGGGAAAGCTATCAAAGCAGGCATTTTCACTTAAAAGCTTGGAAATAAAGCTGATATTATCTGGTTAAAGGAGTGCTGGGGAAATCACTTATAGCAAAAATAAAATCCTTTTGTGTATCCAATTTCACATTGCTGTTGTCATGTACAGGATGTATATTCAAATGTGTTTGCATATTTCTAAACTGATCATACATCAAAATTAGAGCCATATTGTTCCTTTTACAGTGAAACTGTTTATATAGGAAATATTGTACCAAACATTCCCTGCCTCCACCCTGGGTTGTGACTGATTACAGAGTGAGATAAAAGCACTTATGTCCATAAACAGGAGAAAAGCCAATATGCATACAAGAAATCAAAAGAAGGTGTGATTTTAACACAAACACTATTATCAACAGCAAAAAAGATTACTGGAGTTTATGCAAATTTAGAGAAAGCAAAAAGCATATACTTAGACACTGACAGTTTGAAAATCAGGGGTTGGGTTAGATAACAGTAGAATTCAGCTGGGTACATTTCAAAACAGCCCCTGGATGCCGTTTTGTTTCCATGTGACCAACTTAATTAGAGTCATTTACGAGAGACAGATATGGCCCACTAAGGGGAATCTATTCCCTCATTTACTATGGGAAAAGGTCATTTAAAGCTGGCCACTTGGTTCTTTAGTATATTTTCTGGAAGGGCTGAGTCAGTTTCAGTAAGTACAGTTGAATTTTCCCTCCTCCACATGCAGCCATTTTTTTCCATCTTCTTACTCCAAGTACAAAGTGAAATGGGAAGTTGGCAATTATCCTATAAATCCAGGTTATGTTGTTAGGTCAACAGAATTTTAGGTCTGATGGAGCTTAAAGGAATTTTAGAGATTATCCTATCCCACAGCTTTTGAACTTTAAATATTTTGTTAATGAAATCACGTAGAACTCCAACATATAAATTTGATTTTAATAGTATTTCACTAGTATAAATTTACTTAAAAAGCAAACAAGAAAGTCTTAATTTTAATGTTTACCTTTTACAAAGTTAACGATGAAGAATAAGATTGATTCGATAAATCCAAAATATTGAAATTTTGGATTATGAACGATAGTTAATAGTCTTATAACTGTCTCATTATCTAGTTATTGCTATTGAGAACATCATTTCTCACACAAATAAGAAGTGTAAAACAGCATTGTTTTATATTTTTTAAAAATGTAACTGAGAAACGTTATTTTAAAAATTCAAATGTCAGTAGACACTCTTCCAAGGTCTTCACAAAAACAAGACAACATGTGAATAAGAGGATTGATAGACTTTAATATAGAGAGATTTAGGGATTTCGATTTTTGTTATGTAATTCTTAAAATGAAATAGAAATTTACTTGATAATAAAATTCAAATAAAATAGTTGCAAAACCCCTGAATATGATTTGAAAACCACTGATCTAATTCAACCTCCATATTTTAGAAATAGAAAAACCAAGACCCAGAATTGAAATACCTTGCCCAAGGATATATTCCTGTTACCCCTCTTCTTGTATCTCCCATCTCTTCTTTATAGATTATCCCTTAAGCACACACACTAAAAATCTTATCTCCCATCTTTAAAACAAAGAAGAGCAATGAAGAAACAAAAAGCCTTAATGACCCAATACCTCGAACATCATCATATTATTATGGTATCTTCTTACTCGCTTTTTAAATTTCTTGAAAGGTATCTACAAATGCCATCTTCTCTTTTGTCAACTCCAATCTGACCAAGCCTTCCACCAGTTCCAGAGTCTACTTTCATTTTCGCTAAACTTTATTTGTCTTTCACCTATACTTGATTGCAAGCTTTTTTATAATGGAAATTTTTGTGTTTTGTTCATTCATATATCCTGATTACCTGAAACAATGTTTCATTCATGGTAGGTGCTTAATATTTGTTGAATAAACCAATAAGTCATATTAGAGTCCCTATGATTTGTGAATAAAGCAGATTATCAAAATTTCTAAAAGCAGAGTTCTATTTTCAAATAAAACTTGATAAAGAACTAAAAGGGAACAAAGATAGTTGGTCAAAAGCAATTACTATTTAATTATACCTTAATAAACTTAAAAAAATTTTAATGTAAAAAAATGAATTTTTTTAAATTAAAAGAAATTTTCCAGTAAGGATCACTACAAAAATAACCATTCAATGGCTCTGGAAACGACTGGATCTCTGTAAGTGATCAAATTTTAATCTGATTGTCACTCAAAGACCTTCTCAGTGTGTGTTTTATCAATGTACATGACAAATACTTCCATTTTCCATAAGTCCTCCAATTTGGAAGCTTATATATACCCTTTTGATTTTGCCTGTCAACCTGCCAGTTCATTTTCAAGCTCTTCTCTTTCTTGTCAAATGCTGCTAATACAACAAAAGCATAGTAGTATTATTCTGTTTCCCAAACTCCCATATTTCTAAGTAATCACAGATGATATTTTATACCCCTATATATTATGTATTTCATCTCCAAATAATATGGATTGCCATCTTTTCATCCTCTAATTACAATTAATTGCTTATTACACAGACCCAAATAGCACATGGTTTGTTTATGCTTCACAAGAAATGACCATAACAACTTCAGTGTCTTATGATGATAATAAAGGCTTATTTCTCACTCATATTACATGCCAGCTGCAGGACTCATGTCTGCTCCTTTAGTCTTTTTTATTTTAGCATCCAGGCTCAGAGATCAGCCCCTATTAGGGACATCATTCTCATGGCAGAGGAGGAAAAAAAAAAGAAATGGTTCCTAAAGCTTCTGCTCAGACATAGTGTGAGACACTTCTGCTCACATCTTATTGGCCAAAGCAATTCACATGGCAAAGTCTGATGCCAGTGGAGCTGGAATATATTCCTGCCAAGAAGACAGAGATCCTTTAGAGGAAGAGATCCTGTAGAGATGGGAACAATAAAGAGGACAGTAAATATTGGGGTGGGGGAGTAATAATACTGTCCTCCACAGTTACAATATAAATATTGGAAATGAGAAAAGATTGGCATCTAGAAGGACTCTCATGTTTCTAGTTAGAGTAAAGCACATGATGGTGCCATATCTCTGGTCCATAAGTATACAAGGAGGAGCAAGTGATGAAAATAAAGATTATGGGTTTCGTTTTGAGCATGCTGAGTTATTAATGGCTGTAAAATCACTGAATAAAAATGCCTCTTTGACACCTAGTTTCATTAACTTAAATTTGAGAGACAAGAATGTGCAGAGATATAGTTCTAGAGTCATCTGCACGGAGATTGTGGGAAGAGCCACATGAGATCTCCCAGGGACTGTGAAGAAGGAAAGAGATGAAGACTTAGAAAAGTACATTCTGAGAACTCTAAATTCAGTTGTCAGCAGTGGAATCAGAGCCTAAAAAAGAGACTGAAAAGGAGAAGAAAAAGATACAAGAGAGAACTATGTCATGGAAAGCAAGGGAAGAGATTTCAGGAACTTGTCGATAATATCAAAATACTACTAACTATCTAATGCTTACTAGATACCAGTCACTGTTCTAAGCCCTTCACACGTATTATCTCAAGTAATATTCATGACAGACCTAATAAGTAGGTTCCATTTTATAGATGAAGAAACTGAGATAGAGAGAATCTAGGTAACCTGTCCATGGTCATACAAAAGTAAAGGTGGAATAATGTGGAAACAAATGTATAGTTCCAGAAATCACTCTATGGCACTTTGCTATGTCCTCAACTTAGAAACACAGGTTTCGTTCCTGCTCCCTACACATGTGCCCGCATCACCAACACTAGGTCTTTTCCTCTTTTACATATTCCCTCACTCTCCAGGTACATCAAATAGGGAAGAATCAGAATTTCAGCCAATGGCGAGCAGGGAGCAGAGCCCATCCGTCTGCAGTGTCCTGCCAAATCACCTTGGCGTCAGTGTTTCACTCACTAAGGCATTTCCATCAGCATTAGGTAGGCAGGTCTCATCTCTCTAATTCTCACTAGATTTCAAGGCCATGTAGAAATCTGGAACTAAAGAACTTTACTCTTGTGACCACCTGACAGTGCTAACCATGGTCACTGTCATCCCGCCTCAGATTTGGGATCATGGAATTAAAGGATGGGACAAGAGAGCAAGGCCTACTAGGCTGTTCTCGGGTTCATTTTTTCCTCTTCCACAAAGCATTTCAGTTTCTGAAAGAGTTCTGCAACTAAACAGATATGTGAAAGTTTATAAACTCTGAAGCAAGTCTCAGGAGGCAAATGACTTACTCTCCAATCCTCAAATTCCCCAATTGTAAAATATGGGAAAATACATGCTTTTTTCTGCCACACAAGATTGACATGATGCACAAATGAAATCATTTCCACAAAACTGGGAGGTATTATCATTATCATCTTTATCACTATCTTACTGCAGACCAGCACCAAGACGTATGCCTCAAAATCATGTCATCAACAAGGCGTACTCCAGGTCAACCATACTGGATGTAAGACTACATTATTTTGGGTTTAAAATATGCAGGATCTCTCTGAAATTAAGGCTTTGGAAGGGAGTATAGTCTCAGGAATTCAGACATTGCAAATTCAGAGTATATCACCTCTTGGAGGGAGTTCAAGTAAAATGTACCTTTGCACCAATTATGAAATAAGGACTTAATGGGTAAACAAGGCTTCAAGGGGAGTATTGACCCTACTCTTGAGTTAATCTTCAAAGCATTTTGCTCAGAACTTTTAAAAATATTTTCAAAGAACCTCTTCCTATAAATAAGTAATATAACGATTCTGAAATTTTCTTACCTCTTTGTTATGGCAATTCCCATAAGGGCCGACTCACGAAGCTTTTGTTAACTGAATTTTTAAATTAAAAATATATTTGCTGAAAACATTCTATACTTTAGACTTTATACCAAGAATAAAAATTACCTTTTATTTATTTATGAGTGCTCACTGCTGTTGGGCCACTGTTTAAATGTTTTCACACACATATCATTTCACTTAACCTTTTTGAGAACATGACAATTTCATGATACGTTGTAGAGGTGATTATTTTCTTTTTACCAATTGGAAAGCCAGGATCAAAGAGTTTAAGTAACTTGTCCAGTGTACTGAAGCTAGAAAGTTATAGAGCAGAGATACAAACCAGAGATTATCTGATTCTGAAGCCCTTTCTCTTAACCATCTTTCTATTCCATCTCTTAATTAAGATGACCTTTAAGATTTGATCAAGGATAGGTCAACTTAGCAGGGACTCTGCTGCTATGAAATATGACAAAGGGGTCAGTCTTCACACCATTAGCTGGCTTGTCCCTAGAAGACAGTAGCCACCCTCAACCAAATCTTTATTAAATCTATTCAGCCTGGCTGGGTGTCATCATCTATAGATGCCACAGGAGGTTCGATACTCATGATGATTTCCACATTCCTCTTTCGTGAAGGAACTGATAAGTTTAAGAAATATCTGATAAAAGGTCATGAAATCACCCAGCAAATGGGAAGTGGTCATGTTTGGCTCAGGGGCTACTCAGCTTATCTACCATCTTCCCCTGGACCGTCTGCTGACATTGCTCCATGCAGCAGCCCTGGCACTTAGAGGGACGGTAAAGGACAAGAAGCATTAAGACTCTTGATCCCTCTCATGAAAGAAAAGAGAACCAGCTGGAAAGGGCAGTGCAGTTTTTCACAGTAATGCAGGCGTTGGAGGCAGCTGGCCCCAATGTCAGGAATGTGCAACTCTATCTGCTGCTGATTTTCTCCCCAACCAGAGACCCTCTGGAACGTAAACTTCAACCAAGAATTGGATTTTTCTTACAATGTCAACAATTACTTTGTTATTAAAGAAAAAATCTGGGAGGGAGACAGCAGATGGGCCCATCTGACAGGGGCCAGGGAGGAGGGAGCAGTGTTCCAGGTAGTGGAGAAATTGTTTAAGGATAATTTGTAAGTGAAAATATAACCCCTATAAATCTGCCAGAGCCAACAGGGGCGAAGACAAATCACTTACAGAAATGTGTCATCTCTCCCCAGCAAAGCTGACCACAGGCTTAATTTAGGTGCATGCCCTGCTTGTGCTGGGTTTCAAGATTTTTTTTAAGTGAAGCATGGGCAACAAGGAAGTAAATTGATATTAGTTCCCCCGCCTTGTCCCGTTTATAACATCTTTTGCCTCCTGGTATTTTTAGAGCTTTGATTCAAAATATAAAAGTCTATGCCATAATTCAGACCAGTGAACATATCATTGCCATGGCAATAGAATATTGTCCTAGGAGCAAGAGAGCCAACTTTTGTTCCCAATGCCACCATCAACTTTCTTGTTCTTGTCAGCATGACTAAAAAGAATGGAAGAGCTGATCCATTATTTAAGCAGTTGAGAATTGTCTAAGCAGCTCATTCAACCCATTAGGATATAAGTCACATTAGGGCAAGAGATTTTTCTTCTTGTTCATGCTGTGTCCCCAGCTCCTGAACGATGACTAGTTCATAGTAAGAGGTCAGTCATTATTTGTGGCATTGATGAATGAAATATCTACCCATTTATATATCCTCAAAGACTAATGCAAAATATGCCTGGGTTTTCCTTCCATGGAATTGCAAATGATACTCATTATCTCACTCAACTTTCTCTCTGAGACCATAGGTAAACATACTTCTATATTACTTTAACTGCTGGTACAAGATTTCAAAAGGAACTCATCTCTTGGAATATCTTACGCCAACAAATATTTCCACTTAATTTTCAAACCCTCCCCTACCAACTCTTTGTTGCAGTGGCCCACTTTCTTGACTTTATGTGTTCACCAGCTTGGATAATATAGGCTACAGACAATTAAACAAAGAGACATGCTCAGAATTATGGTTCTCTAGATTATCAGATTCCAGTTTTATTCTATCATACTTTTTTAAATGAATGATTCATCAGCTTTTCATAGGAGGTTTTAGAATAAAATCTTTTGATAGGACCTTGGTTAAATCACGTCTTTTTTCTGGACCTCCATTTTCTCATCCTGGATGGAAGATAGGTGGGCCAGATCAAAGGCACCAATATGGCAACACTCAAAGTGGATGGAAACCACAGATACTTTTTATTTGACCTGCACAGAGGTTTTTGGTTTTCTGTTTGCTTATGTGTGGCAGAAGGTGGGAATGGTGGGTGGGAGGGGAGATAGGAGAGTTTAGTTGTTTAGTTGCCAATAGAGAAAGAAATTTTCACATAAAAATCCAGAAGTCCAAACTTCTGTCTTCCCTTTAGAAGTCAGATCTGGAGACACTGGGTCCAAAGTCTCACATAGGAACAATTAAGGGCTTTCTTCTTTCTAGATAGTTTGATCCCTCTGGTTCTCCCAGTTCTCCAAATCCACATTTCTCCTTAGTGTTAGCACCCTAACTCTTGAACTAGGTGAGCTCTGAAATTCCTTCCATATTGAGTATTCCATTATTCTCGAATTGTATGAAATACTGTCAGTTGGTATTGGGTCACTAACAAGCATTTAATGAGGTCTACATTGGGTAAAACTCTGTGTGGTCACTGTATGATTATTTCTTTTTTAAGTGAAGGAAACTTGGTGCTCTAGGTGTCAGTTTCCTCATCAGTAATGAGGGGAATGAGCTGCTAAAGGAGGGGCTATGAGGCCCAGACGTCCCATGCAACCCACTGGTCTCACTATAAATATAAAGTTAAAGGCTTAGAATGCTACCTGTGTTACTGCTTCTCAAATATGCCTAGATATTAACTTCGAACGACTATAAACTGTAACACTTTTTTCATTGACATTCTTCTAGTCAATGAAGTAGATAATATTAGTTGTAAGACATTACATTTTTCCTGTGGGACTCAATAAAACTATTTTTATTTTGAATGTAAAATAAATACGGTCCATAAATTTAGTTTATCTTTTCCGAGTAATTCTTTCCATTTTTTAAATTTTGTAATTCTATGTGTGTGTTTTTTAATTCCTTTCTTTACCCAGAGCTTGAGATAGTCTACAAATATCATATTGTAGAAAAGAATAAAAATGAAATTGCCTAAGTATGCTCTAAATATTTTTCAGCATGGTTGCATTCTGGCCTCACAAGAGCCCTGTGAAGTAGACATTATCATCCTACTTTTACTATGAGAGACTAGTAAGCGCAGGAACTAACACACTGTGGTCTGAGTAGAAATCCCAAGCTTTTCCCATCATACTTCACAGCCTCCTAGAGATCTGTTTTCCAAACTATAGACGATTACATGATTTTAGATGAAAGTAAGCACTAATGAGTTCAAAATCTCTCCATTACTATTAATAAATAGATATACACTTCACATCAAGGAACTTATTTTAAGAAATCTGTAAATCTCTCAGGTTTATCATAATTTTTTCTTATTGTTGAATTTTATTATTTTTTAAACTTTTTAACAACTTTTGTTGTTTCCATTATACTTACTTTTATGGTTACCTTCTGTTTATGGCAAGTGACACTGATTTTTGTTTTAGTCATACATTTTTTTTTAAATGAGAAGAAAGAAAGAGAGAAAGAAAGAAAAGGGAAGAGAGTGAGAGAAAGAAAAAGGAAGGAAGGAAGGAAGGAAGGAAGGAAGGAAGGAAGGAAGGAAGGAAGAACCATAAGGGTGGCAAATTGATAAGGCGAAAATTAGAGAGAAAGCATGCCAAAGTCTGAAGTTGGAGAAACACTAGTCTGAAGGAAGAGGTGTGTGGTCAAGGCTCTTGAGAGTAGCCTATTCTATCTATAAATTGAATTCGCTCCCCAGGGAGCAGCCATCTTATTGGCTGAATATAGAAAAGGACCAGAAATAATGAAGTGTCAATAAGGAAAGGAAAGATGTTAATCAAAGAACAGATCTCTTTTTGCCTTCTCAGTGTTCCTCCCCATTTCCTCCTCAATACACCTCTGCCCTTTCCCCCAACTCTACCCACCCCCCGCCGCCCCAGGGCATACTGTTTTTCTATTAGGAAGTTCATGCATTTTTAAACCCAGCTTAATTGGTCACTGACATATCTTACTCCTCTCTTGGGCACTGAAGTCACTCAACTTAAGTAAAAAATGTTCTTCTCTTCTCAGTACAACAAATGGAAAGTATCTGCATAAAAAAATAACAGATAAATAAAATTCCTTACATAAGAAAGAACATCAACAAGAGCACAAATTAGAAAATGCCAAGCATTTAGAAAGACAACATGAGCTTCATTTTATTTAAATGCTCCATTGTTTGTAATAAATATTTAATAGCTTGAAAATCTAATTTTTCCACTACCAATTTTATCCTTGGCTGCTTGGTGAAAACTGACTTTTTTTCTTTTCTGCTTCTGTTACCCTGATGCAAAAGCTGGAGATTTGGATATGTGAGTCCTGAATTATGAACCGTTACAATAAAAATATTAACTCTGTACTGGGAGTAGCACCAAGAAGTATCAAGACCTAGATGGTTACAAAATATTGAGAGCAGACTACCTCTCCACCCTATCTGAGACTCAGAACATGCAGAGAATAGAGATACAAAGTCTGTAAGGGTAGTTAATCTGTAATGAAACCCTTTTATAATGCAGGAGACACAATTGCATCTAACTTTTAACTAACCACATTTTATTCATTGCATAATTATTGCAGGATTAAAATTGTATGACAAATGTGCCCTAACCCCAAATCCACACCATGGCAGATATTACTAATCATCATCAAACTCTTTCCTGTTGGATGGGGCTGGGAAGGAAGGTCAGAGAGGGCAAGAATCTCTTCTATTCCCGATGTTTCTTTCTTGTGGAGTAACACCTCTGGTTTCACTCTATATCTTCACTTGTGCTTCCCCAGGAAAGGAAAAGAGGCAGAATCTGATCAGTGAGCTTTGAAAGAACACCAGCCATGGATTGCCCAGCACACTCACCCAGAAAGCATGCTTTTTGATTATTCTCTACCAGCTAATGAATGTCTCAGTAAAAGCCTTGGCTGGTAAAGGAGATTTGCAGTGACCCAGTGCTGCCTAAGACTGGGTGTTGTTTGTTGCCAGAGGTAAGAATGGGGAGACTCACTTGCACAGTAGATATAACTCACATTCTTCAACATCAACTTTAGCAATAACAAAGGTGATGTTTTGACTGTCTTACTCTTACTCTTTTGACGATTCTAATTAATTCAGACCTTAGGCCAAAAAGAAGGGTGATGTTTACTGGGTCTTTCAAGATCCCCCCCAAATAGCAATTGATTAAGATGTTCACAGGAAATTAATGTGCAATCTAATATACTTCAGGAGCCATAGATGCTCTAGTTTAAGTTAAAGAGAGACTTGAAGCCAGTATTGTGGAGGGCCATGTGCTGACCACCTAGACAAGACCCTATACTGGAGCAGCTCTTTCATCACCAAGTTCCAGAGACTTTACAGTCCAGAAAGTCAATTTTGTCATTGCTACAGATGTAATCTGTCCCAAGCAACTAACCTGACTGATCAAAGGCATAAGCAACTCTCATATGTTTCTAGTAGAAATATAAACTGGTACCATCTTTTTATGGGTTAATTTAGCAGCATATAGCCATATTGAAAACTTATTTACACTCTGCCATGGTAATTCTGCACTTCTGTATATCTATCCCACAGAAAATGCACAAAAAATACATGTCCAAGTGTATTGCAACACCTATAATAATAATGGAAAATCGGAAACTACCTGAATGTCCAGCAACAGAGAAATGGTTAGTTATAGGATATTATGCAACAGTTGTTTTGTTTTTTAATGCAGTATACTTATATTATGTGTCAGTGAGTGGCATGAGAATAGGATAAAAAGGAATGTCCAATTATTATTCTATATTCCTTCCATTTGAAATGTTAAGTGAATATGTATTAATTTCATCATAATAATTAATTTAAAAATTGAACACTGATTTAATAGTTTTTAATTTACAATATTTTTTTTTCTGAGTACAGGATGCTGCTGCCCATTACTTAGAGTGCATCCCATTATAGGGAGTCTGGAAGCTGAATAGGGAATCAGAGGCTCATGGGTGAGCATAAAATTGAGGCCCAGGCAGCAGCTTCATGGATGGAGAATTCTCCCAGACACAGATATGCCTGATATAAGTAATACATAGCAGAAAATTTTGAAACTACCAAAAAGTACAAAGAAACATAATTGACTTAATTCTACTATCAACATAAACTTGTATGTTTTAAGTTAAAAGTATTTCTAAAACAATAGTATTTTGAATATCTTTCCATGTCAATAAACATGTTTCTATTACATTCTTAATATGTGCATATTTTTCCTTATTAGGGTTGCACCATGGTTTATTTAGCTAATCCTCTATTTCAATTACTTATGTTACTTCCAACTTTTTGTTATTTTAAACAATGTTCTGGTGTGAATTTTTATATTCTCTTTTGCGAACTTGTCCAAAATTCTTGTTAGCATAAATCCATAAAAGTGAAATTTCTCGGTCTGAGGGTTTGCTGTATCTAAGGGACTTCGTACATACTGCCATTTGTCTTTCAGAAGGACCGTACAAGTTGGCAGTCCCCCCAGTGGGGCAAATTCCATTCTCTCACTTCCGCTCCAGTACTGGCTACTCTTTAAAATCTTTGCCAAGTTCATAGACCGTAAATCTAATCTCACTTTTTTAATTTAAAATTTTTTAGCAAAAGTGATGATGGAAACTGTTTAATATATTCATCGAACATTTAAATTTATTCTTGTGTGACATCCTGACACCATTATCAAAGAGATGATAAAATGTGCTGTGAAGAGCACAAACTCTGGACTGATGACCTGAATTTGAAGCCATGCTCTATCTCTTCCCAGCTGTGTGGCCTTAGACAAGTTACTTATCCCCTCTGTGCCTCCGTGTCTTTATCTACAATGTGGATAGAGCTTCCTGCATAAAGGTAAGTCCATGCAAGCATTTAGAAAAATGAGTAACTGTTATTGTTTGTCCATTTTTCAATTGGCATGATGGATTCTTTAGGCGAAGAATATGGTGAAGAAGGCAAGGTGAAGGATATCAGAAAGTAACAACATAAACAAAGGAGTAAAGGAACATCAAGTGTCATGCTAGCTCCTACATTTGCACCTTTCCAATATTTTCATGTGAGTTAAAGAATGAAGAACAAGAACGGTTTCATGCATTGTTTTCCACTTGATGAAACCCAATTTAAACCAAATGAAAAAAGCCTTGACAAGTCATCAACATGCAGTTTACTTGGTCTATCCTCCTGGGTCTAGCAGTTCCCAAGTTGTGATGTCTTTCACCTATTATGACCCATTATAGGTGATGTATAGTAGACATGATAAAGAATGGCTACTTTTGTCCCAGGATTCTATGGGCCCAGCCTCTGGATCTCAAAATGTGAATTACACAAGAATACCTCTCCTCTCCCTGTGATGCAGACAAAGGAGAATTTTTGAACCCAATTTTGTGCTCTAATGTTATCCTCGAGCTTGGATGACACAATCTAGAAATGCACATAGTCCCAGAAATTCCACGGAGAGTTAAAAGAAACCTCATAGCTCATGTAGTTCAACCTCTTCATCCACAGAGAAGGCTCTAGTGATTTAAGAATGGAGAAGCAGAGCTCAGGGAGCTTCTAATTTTTGGAATTTAGGAGTCTTCTTTGTAATTTGTTTTTAAATGTTTAAACTGAACCCAAGTGTTTATGAGATCAGCTAAAGACAGAGGAAGCACAATTACTCTACTCCATTCAGCCCATACCTCCTGTCCCAGAATAAAGTGCTTGAGGCACTTTATTTAAGAACCATTTATCTAATGTCAATCAGCTGTCTCTTCCTCCCCTTGCCAATGTCTCAAACCTTTCTTCTCAGAGCTTTGCCTTACGTAAGTCACCCAGCACCACATAGCATCTCTGGGTCTTGTTTCCTCAAATGCAGAACAAGGATACTGTTTTTAAAAGATGCCTTCCAGAACAAATATTTCATGATTCCATTTATGGGACTATATACTGACTCAAAGAATGTGCTTTCCCGAGACAAAGTAATTTACTACCACAGAAAATCACCACTCCCATAATTACTATTATTGAAAAACAGCCCAAGGGGTCAGCACAAATTCTCAGCCAGGCACAGGATACAGACTCATCTCCAGACTTTAACAAGCCAGGTACACTCAGAATGGGCACTGCTTCAAAAAATAAAAACATAGGTACCAACCTAGGCAAGAAGGGATTTAAAAGATCAGCTTACCCAAATTTACGAACAAAACTTTTCAATACTTCCAAGTAAAAATTTCAAAGCTGTTTTTAATATCATCTTCTCTGCAATGTCTTCCCCAGCTGCTTCAGTCCCCAATTTTTCTCCATGATACCACAGTCCTTAGCGGCTGCACCTATGATTCTCACCTCTGGTTGCATACTAGAATTCTCTGCTTGGGGGTGAAGGAGTAAAAAAATCCTTATGACCTATGTACCCACCCTCAGAGATTCTGATTTAATTGACCTGGAGGTGGCTCATATGACCCAGGGTCATGTCTTAAACTCCTCAAATGAGTCTAGCGTGCAGCCAAAGTCAACTGTCACTAGTCTAGATGAACTGGCTCCAAAGTGAGGTGCATAATTCATCAGCATACTGAAAAAAATTTGGATTTTTTTTGTATATTTTTATCTAATTTTTTACAATTTCTTTATAATTTATATCTTTCAGTATATTAGTGTATATGGTACATTTGTAATATAACAGCACAATAGTAAATATGTAATTTATAAACAAATACACATTTATCTGGTGTGCATTCTAAAATAAGGGTTTTCTGATAGAAGTATATCCTCCAAAAATTTGATTCTAAATAATTCATTGGGTAAGTAGCCATTTCTACTAAGTAGGCATTTCTTTAATTATAGTCTTTGTGGTCTGCTGTTGGCTAACTTCTATATTATTATTTGCCTTTCATTTGTGCATTATGTCTTGTCTCCCAAAGTAGGTTGTAAATGCCTTTAAGGCAAAGATTGTTTTCTGCTTTTTACTATCTCCCATATTTCTTGGTATAGTATATGACCCATGGTTGTTCAACTTTGGCCAAGCCTTAGTTTCCTATTCAAAAAATATTGGTGATAATAATACCAACTTTATAGCATTATTATGAGAATTAAATCTGAAGCAACTAATAGTTTCTAACATATATTATGGACTCAACAAATGGGAGCTATTTTATTGCTTGTTGGTTGGATTGAATTCTATATGGAATGCCAGGTACCATGCTAAAAAATGAGGGAAAAAAAATGTATAATACACAATTCCCCTCTAAGGAATTCATAGTCTAACAACAACGAAAAATCTCAGACATTTAAACATTCAATCATAAGGACACATAATAGATGCTCAGGTTGGCATATGTATTAAGTACTATGAGAATATAGTTAAGAAATTGATTAATTTTTCCTAGTACCTTGAAGCATAAATAGGAGTTTTTCTGTAGACAAGGAAGAGACATATGCTTGGAAGAATAGCATAAGCAAATGTATGGAGCTCTGGTTCTCAAAGTGTAGTGTGGGGATCCGTGGGAATCCCTGAAGCCATTTCAGATGATGCATTGGGTAAAAATAATGACCATAAAAATACTAGGATATTACTTGCTTTTTTTCCTTGCATTCTTTCACAAAATATAGTGGCATTTTCCAGAAGCTATATGACTTGTGATATCCAACAGATTGAATGTAAAAGCAGTCATGAAAATCCAGCTGTCTTGCATTGAAGAGATTTGTAAAAATGTAAAACAATGCCTCTATTTTCACTGTTTCTTTGTTTTGAAAAAAGTAGTTTTCTTTATAAAAAATATGTCAACCCATTATGTTATGTAATGGGTTTATTATTGTTTTTTTAAATGAGTTAATGAATATTTTAAATATATTTTAATATTTCAATTATTTCTATTATGGCAAATATCAAGATATATATATAAGCATTTTA
>NW_006438113.1:19797662-19804082 GCF_000325575.1 Pteropus alecto | reverse complement strand
TCATTAAAAAAAGCTCTTTGATGTCTTCAACAATTTTAAAAGTGGAAAGGGTCCTGAGACCACTAGCATAAAAACATAAACTTGCATAGTGTGTTCAAGGAATAAATGAATACATGAAATTTACTGCCTCCAGTTCTTTTTGGAAGGAGACACAATGTAAATTATACACAATGAATATGATTATTATATACTCTCAGCCCATGAATAACAGATAAAACACACCAGAATGCTGAAAGAGTTAACCTGAATTTATTAGTAATTTTTGGAAAAGAGGGAGCAGATTTAGTTAATCCAGTGAAAGTCATCGCATATAAATTTGCAAACTAAAATACTCCCTGGACTGAGGTCATGTGTTTAATTTTAGCAAGTAAGATGAATATGTTTGGGTAGGTATTTGTACTAAGCAGTGGACTGAGCTGGAGATAGGTTTGACAGTGGAAACAGTGATAGAACCTTTATTATTTTCAATGCAAAAAAAATGAACTATTAATGTGATGTTCTGGTTGAGAATTTAAACTCTCAAAAAATCTGGAAATTCAAAGTCATGGTACCCATAGCAACCATAACTCTGCCCCCTTGCATGCCCAGTGTGGAGTATTTTGTATTGCAGTACATGCTGTGAAATCTATGCCTAAATGTGCTATATAGCAGAGTTACAGTTGCTGTGGGAACTGTAACTTTGAATTGCCTGCCTTTTGTGTCATTAAACTTTCAGCTGAAGTATTGCATTAAAGGAATTTTTTTTCTTCCACTGCATTTCCTCATTTAAAAAAAAATTGATTGGGTGTTTTTTTTAAAAAAGGATGTAAATGATGTTAGACCTAAATGGAAGAATAACACATTCTTATTTTCAAGACACATGCACTAATATAGCATTAGTGAATTACCACATTTACATATTTCAACCTGCAATAACAAGTCATAAAATAATCCTCTATTATATAGCACCTTTAATCCTAAAGGGTCCCATCACACACAGACACACAGTAACTGAATCACATTGGACAAGAAAACTCAATAAATATTTAACAGCACCCAACAAAATTATACAGTGCTTTAGGACAAGCAGTAAGAAAGAAAGGAACTGTCATCCAGTGGTTTGAACACAACCCAAGGAGTGGGAAATCTCATACTCCATTCTTCCTTTTATGATATCATCTCTCTCCTTGACCTTGAATCAATGATTTGAATCCCTCACAACTCTGAGTAATCATTTTCTCTGTCTCTTTACTGAGGAAGCATTTCTAGGACCAATGACAAAAAAAGACTTCAAAAGGTCATTTGTTTATGTCTGCTACTACCAGCCAAGGAAGGTGCCTACATATTCGAGAACAGGCAAATTCTACTACAAACTTCCACTACGAAAGGTAATATAGTAAGTATTTTAGGCTTTGAGGGTCATGTGCTCTCTGTCACAACTACTCAACTCTGCCATTTTAGCCATAGATAATACACAAATGAATGAGCATGGATGAGTTCCATTAAAATTTATTTGTGGAACCGAAATTTAAATTTCATATAATTTTTATGTATCACAAAATATTATTCTAAAATGACTTTATTTCAACCATTTAAAAATGTTGGGTCGCATAGCAGGTTCAAGGCTACCTCTAGACAGAGGTGTGCTTCTAAAAATTTGACTAGCTCCCCATCCCCCCCAAAAGTATGCAACTATTTGTTTATATAGATCTAGTTCTATATCTAGATATGTACATATGTGTATATCTTGATTTAGGTATATACATATACATGTAGTATATAAGTTCACTTGTTAATGTATAGGAAGTACAGCACAAATACACAAATAATCATAAAATATACAACACTCTTCACTATAAATTCGATATAGCCAATCTATTCTCATTGAATGCTTTTTGTTTCTTATTTGCTGAACTCTGGTATTCCTAGCTAACCTATGATTGCAATTAAAAAATTAGTGTAGTTTCAACTTAAATGTTGGTTAATATTTTCTTTTATACATTAAGGAGTAAGACAAAAATGAAAAAACAAAGATGTATCCCAGAACTTCACTTTTTTGTCAGTGACATGAGCAACTTCTTTGCTGAATCAGATGATAGCTTTCAAATATTTCCTCAATTTTATTGTACTATTCATAATATAATTGGCTACAGGCTTGATACACATTTAAGTTTATCTATGTATTAGTAAGGGTTCTCCAAAGAAAGAGAACCAGTAGGGGGTGTGTGTGTGTGTGTGTGTGTGTGTATGTGTGTGTGTGTGTGTGTTGTGTGTGTGTGTGTGTGTCTCACATGATTTTTGGAGACTAAGCCCCTGTAGTTGGTAAGCTGGAGACCTAGGAGAGTGGGTGTGTATTTCCCATCTGAATCCAAAGGCCTGAGAACCAGGAGCGCCTATGTTGCAAATTCTAGTCCTAAGGTTGGCAGGCTTGAGAACCACTAAAAGCCAATGTTTCAGTCCGAGTCCAAAGGCTAGAAAGAGCCCATGTCCCAGCTCAAGTCGTCAGATAGGAGTTTCCTTTTACTTTTGTTCTCTTTTCAGGCCTTCAACTTATTGGATGAGGCCCACCCATGGGGAGGAAGGCATTCTGCTTTACTCAGTCCACGGATCCAAATGTTAATCTCACCCAAAAACATCCTCATAGACACATCTGGAATAATATTTGACCAAATATTATGGGCATCCCATGGCCCAGTCAAGTTGACATTAAAAAAAAATCACAATCTACAATATTAACATTTTCTCCATCACTGTCTTAAGTCTAAGCATCAACAACACAATAAATCAAGCCCTGATTTGTAATGTGTAAATAGTACCACCACAGCCACTTTCAAGCTACCAACATAACGACAATGGACACAGATTGGGAAGAGATACACAGCTGCATGACATTATATTGTATTGCAACCATAAAGATACAAAAGGAAAAATAACCTCAAGAGTATAGATAATAGTGAAATGTAGTAAAATAATTAGAAAGTGATAAGTTTTAAATATATATTATTCTTGTTTTGAATATTATTTATTTAATCATGAATTTATATAATTTAATGTTTAAGATTAGATGTATTTAATAGCCAACTTGCAAAATTCTAGAAAATGTAACTATCAGCTCTCGCAAATTCATAAGAGCTGGTGCCAGCACACTCTGAAAATGGCCTTGCGTAAGCCCTGCATGAGGCTCGTCCATCCCCTACATTTTTTGTGAAAAGCCTGCCCAATTTCATTTTGGCTAAAGCTTATTGAAGATGAAAACAGAAACAATATCACTATTCTTCTTGGAATTATTCCTCTGAAGTACTCAGATCTCTTTACACCCTTAGCGAATTACTACATTTACATATTTTAACCTGCAATAACAAGTCATAAAATTATCAGTCTGTGGCATGGCAAAATGTAGGTGGAAGCAGCCAAGGGACTTGCTGGCGCTTCCATGGGATTGGTTGATGACCTAGCACACGGGGTTGCCACTACGCAGATGACCAGTCTAGATAATTCTGCCACAATTATCTGAGAAATTTTGACAAAGCCAGAATTAGGGTTTGAGCCCTGCAGGTAATTATAGCCATAGACAAGGAAATATAGAAAATCAGTGAAGAATGGTCCCCTTGACTTTCAGTCTAATGAATTACCTACCATACCCACTCTGCTTCTAAGTAATGAGTTACTTAATGCTTGTCAAGTAATTTAAGATATAAATCACAAAATACAAGGCATCATTAATGTCCATTTGAAATTGCACAGAGAAATTTTTAGTAGGCAGTATATGAGTCCCCTAGTGAAGCCAAGACTTTATGTCCATACATTTCTTGTCTTCTTTTTTGAAAATCAGGTATGACAAGATGTTTTAATAACCTCAGATGGCTGGGACTTCTGTTTTTGAAATAATCTAAGATAGCCGTTCTCAGCAATCCCTTTAATACCCTGCTGGGGGTCAATTTGATCTTCTTTATTAATACGTGAATCACAAATTAGTCTGAAGAACAAAAAGCCTGTAGGTAAACACCACCCTTTCCTCCAGCACCTCACCACCTGAGATGGACTGGTGTGGCATTCTGGATACAGGGACAAGGTCACAATTTAGTCAAAAGTCGTTTATACAATACTGCAGCGCATGCAATTTTAAAAAGAAGTCAAAAAAAAAAAAAAAAAAAAGAAGCTTAGTTATTTCTAAACTAAATAACCCATAAATGTCAAGGGCACTTGAAGGCAATGAATTGTTAAAATTAAGGAGTGTTTGGGTGTGTTTGTGATTGGGGTGAGGGAGGAGGACTTCGCTTTAATTTACAAACAAATTAGAAAAAAATAAATAGACTTCGCATTGCTATTGTAACTGGAAATGACTTGAGCAAATTTAATTCAGCTTCCCTGAGAATACTTGATTAATTTCAGGCCCTGGGAGGAAAATCAAGATGAAATAGGAAGTCTCTATCTCTAAGGGCAGAGGAACTTGGGGCACCATATGACCCTTCCCTGGGGATCTCTTTCTCCGAGTTCCCTGCTTCTCTCTTGGTCCTGGCCTCAAGTCCATGAGAAATCTATCCGTAGCTACCGCCTTTACTACCTGACCTGAGTTGGAGACCTATCCCCCACCATAGCCCGGGAGACGCGACAAATAGGAGCCCCATATTTAAGATGTAGCTCAACCTTTGACCACTAGAGGTCTCCTGGAAAGTAATGACCCGTATAACCCGGTTTATCCTCCTTTAAACCAATAGACTTGTTGCACTAAGACTTGGCAAGCCTGCTCTGCTGGAGGCCGCCTTATTAATAACGCCACCCACCCCCACCGATCACTATGGCGCCAGGTTTGCAAGGGGGAGGGGACTAGGCGATGGCTGACCCTCAGACAGCGCTGGCTTTTCAACCCACGAATCAGTCTGCAGACTCTGGGGGCTACCCGGTCGAACCCAAGACTTCTTGACCATGCAGGATGGGAGAGAGCCCCTAACTCGAGGTCCCCAGGTGGGCAGCGCGGAGTCCCACGGACTTCCAGGCAGCGATGGAGTAGCCAAAGAACCAATGTGCAGAATCACCTAGCATCAGATCCACTAACAGGCCAGGATCCACCCTCACCGCGCTGCGCCCCACTCATTTCTCCCCTCCCACTCCCCTTCACCTCCTCCCTTTGCCTCCCGATCGCCAAAGTGATCCGAGTTTAACCGGTGGAAGGAAATGAGGGAGTCATTCACCGGCCCTGTTATGATCCGTGCGGTATCTTCTGGAAAAATTAGCTGCTTCTAGCTGGAAGAGGAGAGAAAAGGGGGTAGGGGGTGAGGGGGAGCAAGAAAGGAAACAGCCAGGTTGAATTCCTAGTCTTTATCAAGCAATTCACCCACCAATGAAAGAAAGCTGCAGTGGCAGATTCGAGCCACATGCGGTAGTGTGTAGCAATTAGTAGATAAAATGCTGACTAAAGTGCTAAAACATGAAGTATTATTGTAGCCAAGGTCAAAAATGCTTCAGTTGTCTTTTGCAATTTGGGGGAGGGGGAGGCCCAGAGGTCCGCAGAGAGATTTGAATTTTCGAAATGGTCTCCTTCTTTCTTAAAACTGTACTTTTTTTTTTTATTATCCCTTTTATTATAGTCCAAACTGCCTAATTATGTCACTGCTGGTTTTTGCAACCAACTTAATCTTCCTGATCCTTTATGAAACAATTCATAGACACTGAATAATGTGTCCACTGCTCCCTCACCCTCTTGAGGGGTGAGAATAATTTTTAATTTTTTACCTTTTAAATAAACCAAGTAACTTAAAACAGAGTTGGATCTTTGGCTAGCAAAGCAGCAAGAATATAGATGTGTGGGTATAGATTCCTGTGTTTTGACATAAGAGCCTAGAAATAGTGGGTCATATAAACATATACTGCTTTTATTTTTCTACCACTCCTCTTTTATACACAGTGAGTCCCAGCTACAAGCTTTTTTATAGATAAATAAAGCAGTTGCTTTCATGATTATAACTGTCCTGAATGGATTGTCTTCTTACAACATTCAATCTGTTTATGAGTATTTACTTTACATTAGCCTAGGGACCCTGCACGGCAGGAGTTTGCCTCTATTCCCCTGGGTGTCGGTGTCTCAAGTCTTACATCTGCTCTGTGATTGATGGAGCCTTGAATCCACGTTATTACTCTCTCACAAGCAGAAATCAAACAGGCTATTAACTACATTACTTCAAAGAACTGTTTCAATACAGTCTCCTTATCTTAATTGAAACTTTCTTTGTATGGATATTTGCTACACAGATAATTTACAGGTGCTTATTAAGCATCATATTAAAGAGGTAAAATAGAGGGTGTTTTGTTGTTGTTATTGTTGTTGTTTTTGTAAACACACACAATTGTGATCTATAATTTTAAAAGCCATTCACAGGATTGGCCCCAAGGTTTGATTTATTAGATTTTATTATTTTCATGGGGAAGATGGTGATGGTGCTG
>NW_006438113.1:19797199-19797650 GCF_000325575.1 Pteropus alecto | reverse complement strand
AAAAAAAAAAAAAAAGAGAGAGAGAGAGAGAAGATACCCTTGTGATTCAGTTTTGAAATTTAGCATTCATCTGATTACAAGGCTGCAGATATTCAAAAATATTCAGACCAAGATCCCTGCAATTGTTAACATCACAAAAACCTTATCGGGAGTTTGCGAGAAGAGAGATTGCGCAGCACGAAGCCTAGTTCAGTGCTTACATTGAAGAGACGTGGAAACAGGGTTTCTAATTAGATGAAGTCCCTTACAGACACTTAAAGACTTACAGCACCAAAACAGCAGAAGTTGCTTAGATGCTGTAAAGAGCTTTGTATTTTTTGAGAGATTTAATATACAATCAAGGGATACCCCCAGGCATTCTGTTAAGGTTTCCTACATAAATGCTGCTGCATTGGTCACACAGGAAACTGACCTAGTGTCGATCTTATATATGATCTTGTCAAAATACTGC
>NW_006438113.1:19794592-19797115 GCF_000325575.1 Pteropus alecto | reverse complement strand
AACAGGACAGATTAACTGAAGCCTTAGACATCTCTCATGTATTTTTTTAAAAAATATGTAAAATGCCCTCAGTCAAGTCCATTCATATGTAAAAAAATGAACAAAATGGGTTATTCTAATCAAATGTCTGCAGTATGCATCATAAAGTTAAAATGAGGGAAAGCGCTAGAGCTGTAATTTCTCTTTGTAACCCATGTTTATAAAATAGAAAGATCAGATGAAATTTCAAGGAAGATAATTAAAGAGTGATGTGCAAGTCATAATTTGGCTAATGCAAAAGCTGAGAGACTGTGAATTGTTATACTGTCCTTCATGCTGCATGGTTGTGATATTACTTTAAATTATTAAAATAGTTTTCGACATCTTTCAAAATACCGGCTGTTTGGCATGGGCTTTTATTATTTATTGTAATTGGAGGATCTGCCATTTTCTTTCGTTTATCTCTGTGTGTATAGAACCGAGATAGATCTTGCCTTTTATTACTTCCCCATGTTCTGAATCAAAAATGTGGTTTAGATAATGTTAAGTGCCCTAATTCTTACTGCGGCGGACGCAGACGTTATGAAAAGGCATAAAAATACACACAGAGGGTCTTTCCACCTCAAGTCACTGAATATGAGGCATTTGGGCTCTGCCGGGTGTATTAACTTCAGCCATGTGAATATAATTTTCATTAAAGTAATCCTGTTTCAACTAGATGCTGTGACTAGAGGTGAAACGTTGCGAAAGCGTTAAAAATAGCTTACTAGTAATTTCAACATCCTGTAATTTTATCACAGATCAAGTTTCAACTGTCATACTATACAGACCTTATTCCCCATATAGTACATGTTTACTTTTTTAGCATGCCAGACCCACTTTGGAAAGATTGGTGCCAATATCATAAAATCATCGGGGTGGGGGTGCTGGAAAGAGTAGGAGGAGAGCGGGAAGGGGGGTGGGGGAGCGTGGGGGAAGCGAGTACACCATTTTACATCAACACTGCGAAAATGCAATCCAGCCTGGCGGAGGACCGGCAGCTGGGTCGGAGCGAGCGAGGGCTTTGCAGTCTCTGCCTGTTCCTTGTTCTGTCGCTCTTAAGTTTCTCTGTGTTTGCATAATAGCCGTGCATGCAAACCTCGCAATGCTCCAGGGCTCCAGAACAATAAATATACACATTTAAAGCCTTTATTGTCTTACGGTTCATGCCCCCGGTTTTCAACAGCTTAATTTCTGGTTGTATTTAACTAGTTTGCAAAATGGATTTTTTCGGTTTCAAACTATTATTGAGGAAGCTCCCCTCCCTTTTTTTTGGCGGGGGGGGGGGATGGGGGTGGGGTAGGAGTCGGTATATTATTCCTGTAGCGCTGGGTTATATAAACACATTATCATTTGAGAGCGCCCTTGGCGTCCATCAGCATTGTAAACACGTACTAGTGTATATACTTCAAAATTAAAGAATGCACACGCAGAACCGGGAGCCTGAATTCATATTCCGAGCAGACTCGCTGTTCGCATTTATTGATTTATCATGCATCGTTTATTGTTCCAGTCCCTAAATGCAGTCGCTGTCCGTTCAATATTGTTTGCAAAATCCCAAGATGTGTGTGCACTGCTCACTTGTCTTTCTGTTATTTTATTTATTTATTTATTTATTTGCTGAGTATTTTTTTGCGAGGCGAACAAATGCATTAATATTTATATGTTTATATAATCGATAACCCACTTTTCCCTTCCATGTAAATAGGCATCAAAAGATAATTTAACAGATTAGTTCTCGAAAACATGGCAGTGAGGAAGGGTAATTTAACTATCAAACAAATCTACATGTCTAATAACAGCAAATCTGCTAAGGAGCATTAGAAAGAGGAGCAGCGCCCCGGAATCTCTGCAGGAAATGTTCTTTATATTAGACATATACAAGCAGGTCCTGTCAGATGCACAGCGGAGCTCGCCAGCTTTGGTCTCCTCCAAAAATCTCATCAGACGACTCCCCTAGACAATGGAGATTGGGAAGAGAGAGAGCTCATCTTCACACAGTTTTAAGGTGGATTTTATTTTTACAAACCTTCCTATATGTTTTTTGCCTTGATCCATTCGCTTCCCGCCGAGAACGGACGGAGCCTTTCTCCCGGTTATGAATTTGATCAACCCACATTTGGAGACAAACCTACACAGTTTTGACAGGAGCTGAAAATTGAGTCGTCAGAGAAATATTAGGACATATTTTCAATCATTTTGATGCCGAAGGGAAGGCAAGAACTCAGTTTTATATTGAGACATTACGCCGGCTGAAGACAGAGAATGTTTTTCCCTGCCAGGACCTGATGCAATCCATTCAAGCCAACAAGTTTGGAGAGAATGTTGAGTTCAATCAATTCAGAACGTCGAGATGGAGCCCAACTCACTCCAGGTATTTCGCTCTCCTCCGCTCCTCCGATCCCGGCACCCCCCGGCACCCCCCAACCCCCCAGCTCCCCCACACCGCTGCACCCACCCACACCCCCCACAAACTTTTCACCAAACTTTTACCCTCTACATCTC
>NW_006438113.1:19786208-19794497 GCF_000325575.1 Pteropus alecto | reverse complement strand
GAAAATTTGGGGCTCTATTATTTTTCCACCCAGCTTTATATCTGTTGGCTCTTCTGTATTAAGAGTGTGGATGTCTGTGTGTAAATGTGTCTGGGAATAGATGTTTGTGCTCTGATGGCTACATTATTTATTTGGTGCTTTTTTTTTCCCCCTGCAGTGGGTCGGCTCACCGTGTGGCTTGCACGGACCTTACATTTTCTACAAGGCTTTTCAATTCCACCTTGAAGGCAAACCAAGAATTTTGTCCCTTGGCGACTTTTTCTTTGTAAGATGTACGCCAAAGGATCCGATTTGCATAGCGGAGCTCCAGCTGTTGTGGGAAGAGAGGACCAGCCGGCAACTTTTATCCAGCTCTAAACTTTATTTCCTCCCAGAAGACACTCCCCAGGGCAGAAATAGCGACCATGGCGAGGTGGTAAACTTATATCTCCCTCTCTTCTTTCTTTATGATTTTTTCCCTAGTAATGCTTATTACAGGGCAAGCTTGAAAATACTGTATTCACTTCTGCAGGCGAGCAGGATCGACTCCTTTTTTAAAGGGGTAGCGCCACTAGCTGGGGCTCGAGTATTTTGCCATTGTCAGAGTTTGGCTGTCAGCTTTACAAAGAGGATCCAACTGCTGATTTTAGTCAAGATCAAATAACTTGTTCGAGAAGGGTTTTGTTCAAGGGTGTGTATGTATGTGTGTGTGTGTGTGTGTGTGTGCATGTGTGTGTGTGATCGCTTTCCTGCCACTTGAACATCACATGCTTTTTTATATTTTTTTGCCTTTTGAAAATTTACCTTCGGGTCTGGATCAGTCGGGGCTGGGTGGATTTCTTTCGGTGGGTTTCGATATTGTTCACGTGGTTTTTAAAAAAAAAAATTTTTTTTTTAAGTAAGTATTTGATATGTTTAAGAGGGCGGAAATTACGAAATGGAGGCAGAGTGAGATCAAAAGCTATTGAGTTGGCAAAGACGTGTTGAATAAAGTGATAAATGACAGGTACTGGAATAATACATTCAAATAACTTGCAGATCTGCCCGGGCGGATTTCAAAGCGGTCGTGTAACCGGCACAAACACGTTAAGCATTAACAACTATCTCTCGCCCCCACCCCCTCCCCCTCGGACAAGCCATTTGATGTTCTAGTTTTCAATTACTCCACGCCAAGTGAACGTCTTCCAGCGCGATCTTTGGGGTTGTGTGGGACGGGGACCGGGAAGGGAAGGGCAGAGGGGTGTGTGCTCGCCCACTGGCCCTACAGGTCCGGCGTCCTCCATGCCCAGACAGCGCTCCCGGGGAGGGTGGGGAGGGACCGAGCCTTCCCGGCACGTTTCTGGGCGGCCGCGGGGGCGCTCGTCGCGCTCCCGCGAAGACGCCCGAGGTGAGCCCGCTGTCACCGGGCGCCGCGGCGGCCGCGTCCCTTCGACTCTGTCATTTCTGTGTGACCGCAGTTCTGCCGGCTCCCCTTGTCAGCTCACCGACCTCAGAGCCGGGGTACCTACCAGAGGAACTATTTTGGGGAGGCAGTGCCCACGGCGCCGCGGGGAGGGAGGGCGCACCGCCGCCTGGCAAGGCTTTGTGTGGCCCAAGCGAGAGCAGGGTAATCAAACTGTGACTTTTGAGGGCAGCTAGCTCTGTACCAGGCTCTCGAGCTTTCGAGGTAGGTGTAAGGATCTTTTTGTTAAATGAATGATTCCCCGTTTAACTCATCCCGGAGCTTGGAGCTGCCTGGCAGTCTTTCCAGAATTCCTTGGTCTGATAGAGTTGATTGTACTTTTGGCATCGTCAGTTCACTCCCTCTCCCCGGGATCGAATTACCCGTCAGTGGTCTTTGCAGGTTAATTACAGGAGTTCGTCAAAACGTTCGCGCTCGGATCTGCCTCTTCGGAAATAAGCCCCGCCCCCTTCCCGAACGTACACCCTCCCGCCTCTTACCCGCTCCGTCCTCCCTCGCCAGCTTTGGGTTTTAAATGTTCACATTTCCCGACGTCTGCCTGCAATTTTACAAAGGTGTTGTTTGGAAATACTGTGAAAAATCCTGCAACCTACCAACAGGTTGAGCTCTCTCCCCCTCCCAAGGTCTCGCTCGGCCCCCTCCCCCGACCCAACTTTCCTGCGCAGCTGTCTTCCTCCTCCTCCCCCTCTCGATTTCTTATTATTTGCTTTTCAAATTTATTACTTCAACATGGCCTGTGATCTGGAAAAGGGAAGGATTAAATATCCAGAAAAGAGCTGATGCCTAATAGACTTCTGACTAAACCCAGAAGGAAATTATTCAGTGTTTTATGGGATATTTCGTGGTCACTCTCTTTTTTAATTTTTGAATGAAATTGGAATATTTTTAAAGATACCGAATTAACCCCACTTGGTCCAGTTTTAATTTCTGTTGGTGTAATTAAACAGTGAATTCTGATTTAGAATAAAAGCCAATAGTAGCTGAAGGTTGGATCTGTTAGAACTGTTGATAGTGATATATTTTTAAATAAACGATTTTAAAAAAATGTTCATTATGGGGAAACGAAAGCGAACCATTGTAATGATCTGTGCATTTTGTCACCACTGTATGAGCCATACCTGAGAAAAATTAATCTTGCCATTTAAAAGTAAACTCTAGGGGATTTGGGGAGGGAGATGGCTCTATTTATAATCCTCAGCTGCATATACATCGTTTAATATTATGCATGATTTGTTTTTTAATGCTAACACGGCTGGTAATTAGCTGTATGATTATACTTGTATATTTCATTAGGACTTTGGCTGATGTCATTGTGAATTATTCAGCCATATTAAAACAATTTTCAATTGAGATAATGACACACCTCAAAATTATGCAAATGCAGGCTGTATTGTGCAAAATAATTATGACAAATGTAAAGCAGGTAGAAAGTTTCCCAATGCAGATCGGTTTTCTTCCCTGGTGATGTCATTTTCCCCCTGGCCTAAGTTAGTCATTCATTAGCAGAATAGCAGCAGCAGTCTCCTCTGGAGGAGATCCTACAGAAACCAGCACTTACTGCTGGCACCTAGAGGGGGCAACAGGGCCCTCTCATTAAGAAATCTGCTTTGTTTTCACTTACTCCATTACCTTGTTTATACAGTGAAATGATTTTTATTATCGATTTTAAATAGTTTTGAATGATGTATTTGCCATTTGCAGTGTGTAACTGAAAGAGAAAGGTTTTTTGGTGATGTGCACTGTTACTTGGAGAAAATGTTCAGCACATTGAACCAGCCAGTACAGTTTATTTTAAGTAACCGAATGGAGGTTAATAATTTCTTGATTGAGCTGACATCAGCATCCGTTTCAAAAGGACAGCCAGGATTCAGTATGCTTTTTTGGTTTAAGAGAACCAGTCTGTCTTTTTTTATGATTTCTTGAAATGTAAAGACGTCAGTTCTAAAAGCAGGAAAATTATCATTGTGTGAGATTAGAAATAGCATCCCTGTGTGGTTTGCTATGATCTGCAAATGGCTTTTTTGGGGAATATTTTCTTATTGACCTTTGCAATAATTGTGTTATGCTGGTTAAGGCAGGACCTTGTATGCCCATTTTACAGATAGAGGCAGAAGTTTTCAGAGGTTAATATGGTTTGTCAAAGGTCACCAGGCTAGAACCTCGGCCTTCTTAAGCTTTGGGGTTGGTTTATTTTTCCACAGAAACCTACCCTTGAAACTAGAGCTTGAATACATCACATCATATTCTAGAAGTATGTACTAATGTGAACAGTTCCTTGTGCATTTTAGAACTATGACTAGTTAATCAACTTTGCTACTAGGTATTTAAGTAGCAGAACCATTCTTATTCTATAAAGTTCAGCTAATTCTAGCCAGTGGTGTATGACAATAACAGTTACATTTTAATAACATTATTAATAATCAATAATTCATTATTAGTTTTAATAATTATAATAATGATTCACATGCTTATATACACTGTTGCCTTCACTTACTTCCAGTGCTGGCAACTGGTGTTGAGAAAATCATAACAGAAAGTCACATCTTGATCTTGCAATTATTATGTATTTGACCTTGAACAGTCATAAATACTCTGAGCCTCAGTTTCTTCAGCAGCAAAATGGGAACAATAATAAGGCTGATTGTGGGTTGTTGTGAATATGAAGAGGCATTGTATGGGCAAAAGTACTTCATAAACTGTGAAGTCTTTAAATAAATAGAAAGGAGTTACGATTATGGTGGACTTTATTCTAAATATTCTTAATTTATGAACAGTAAACATAATAACTTTTATGTCTGTGTGGAGGTTCCTGTGCCTACTCACAATACTGTTTTAAATTATCATGAAAGTGAATAGCTGGGCCATATGCAAGGAGTTAAGTGTCTTCAGTAATTACCCACAATTGCCACATTCAGCCACTAGTTCTTCACAGGAGGAAAATGGCAAAGTAGGCGGGTAATTGGTTCTGTTACTGGGTAACTTCTGATTACATTCATTTTCAAACTGCCAAGTGCTTAATCTATTGGCAATATACCCTCTTAAAATAGGTGACTGTGCAAGCATGGATTTCAGCCTGACAGGCCATGGGCTGGATTCTACAAGGTTTGCTGGTCACCTGCAACTGTGGGTGTAGATGAGTAAACTAATGATGTCAGGGGGTCAAGATCAAGCACAGCTGGGCATTACAGATTCTAGCATGCAGGCAGGATTTCTAAAAGTGGCTTGACTATCATCAGCCTCACCACTGGTTAAAAATAGTTAAAAATGCCTATTCTGGATACTCTACTGAAATTAACTCAATTAAAATCTCTGGAACTGGGGTTCAGGATTCTGCAATTTAAACATTTTAAATGAGCTTGCTCTAGATATGTGATCTTAGGCAAGTTTAAAACTTTCTGTGCCTTAGTTTTCTCATCTGTAAAATGGATATATAGTACCTACTTCCTAGGATTATTTTAAGGATTAAATGAGTTAATACATGTAAAGTGCTTACAAAGAAAGTTGGCACATAGTAGATTCTTCAATAATGGTTGACTCATTATTATTATCATTAATATTAGTATTATGGTTCTCACTGATGTTTGAAATCACTACTATCAACTCTCCTAAAGAAAGCTTTTCTCTATGAGAAGGTGGCATCCAGATTAGTTTGCTAGTTTGCTAGAACGCATAGCCAGTATAGGACCCCCCAAATCAGGCTGGCTTTCATGCATATGGTGGATTTATCTGTGTCACCAAAATAAAAGGCTCCCTTCAGGATTTACATTTTAGTATTGAAGTATACTATCAACTGGAATGGCAGGATTTTTTAAAAGATTGCCTGATCATATCACATCTGGGGTTAGGCAGACACATTACGAAATCTAGGAGGTGGTGGACTGGCTTTGCTGCATCTGTGGCTGGCCGCTCAGTCTCTGGTCTGTATCCATGAGTTGTTTTTTGAACCTTAGTTTCTTCATCTGTAAAATGAACTTAATGATCTCTGCTTCGCTGAGAGAATTAGGAATAGTAATGAACAGGGTCTGGCAACTAGCATAGTACTTATACAGAAGAGTTCAGCAAATTATGGATGTAGTTATTATAGTTTTTATTTTTAGTAGGAATCTTAAGCTAAGAGAAGGAATATCTATCTTTACTCTCTGTTTGGCAGGCCCTTTAGAACTGGGGTGAGAACTAATGAATTATATGGAGAGAATTTATTGGAGAGTGACAAGCATTAGCAGACTATGACCTGAGGGTCAAATCTGGCCCACTCTCTGTTTTTGTAAATAAAGTTTTATTGGAACATAGTCAGATTCATTTGTTTATGTATTGTTTATAGCTGCTCTCAGACTACAAAGGCAGAGTTGAGTAGTTGTGACAGTAACCATATGGGCCACACAGTGGGAAATATTTACTCTTTGGCCCTTTACAGAAAAAGTTTGCTGACGTATGGGGTTTATCCAAATAAGGAATGTGATTGTGTACCTTTTTCCCTTTCTTACTTGAGTTTGGAGCAAGATCTCGTAATTGAAGAAATAATTTAACATTACTATGTCAGAAACATTTACATATATAAAACTGTATTTCAACGTTGAGTCTAAGATGTTAAAATTTGAGAATCAGAATATGAATTAAGTTATATTTTGTGTGGTCAAGATATTAACTCAGCCAATGTTGGTATCATCTATCCTGAGTTAATAAAAAACTACTTGTTGAGTGCTAATAACCATGTGCTCAGTCCTCTGCTAGAAACAGATGGATGCAAAACAGCTCATGGTGTGGCCCTTTTTCTCATGAAACTTATCAATCTTGATAGAGAGATGAGACTAACACATGTTTTTAAAAATGCAAAAACAATATAAGATGCTATGTAACACGTCAGTGAGTTGTGCTGACAGTAAATGCAATATGTGTTCAAATAAGGCTCACTCTCTGCATGTTTTTGTAAAAAAGAATTTATTCAACTCCTCAGGTGTTGATTGAAGACCTACTGTGTTCTAGACAATGGGATACACATAATGGAGAATAACCCCAGTCCTCAAAAAGCTCATAGTCTATCCTCATAGACAGACATTGGTCTCAGAAAGCCGTCAGACTGTTTCCTAGTTAAGCTAAGGTCACTATTTATTTGTAAACTTACATGATCTTTCTGGAAACTAGAAAGTACTGTCCTCATCTTTGAAGTCTCATTCATTCAATGCATATTGATAGAGCACTTACTTTGTGCCAGAGCCTGTTCTAGGTCCTAGGGATACAGCAGTGAAGGAGACAGACAAGAATCCATGCCCTCGGGAAGCTTACAGCCCAGTAGTTTTAACCTCCCATGTACTTTGCACGTTGTGCCTTATGTAATGGTTGTTTGTGTTATTTACCTTTGCCTGTCACCATCTCTTACTTCTTTCCACTATAGTACTGTTATCAAGAGCAGAGGGTTGTGTCTTATTCACCTCTGGGTTCCCACACAGTACTCAGTGCTACTCACTAAGTATTTCTTGAATGACTGAATGACATAATCAAAATGCCTTCTTTCTCACAGCCTGCTTTCTTTAAGTTTGGCCCAATTTCTTTCTGGCAGAGGGCCTATGATCAGTAGCTCATGTGTGGGCCAGCTTCAGCACTCCACCTCACATTCTTTCTTTCTCTTCTAAAATCCATCATCATTTTGTGCCATAGGATGTGAAAAAAAAAAAAAGTGTGAAGTGTTTTTTTTAGGAGGACACCAAAAAAATTAGTGAATATTTGGGACCGAATGGTTAGTTCAGAGCCAGCATCTCTTTCTCTTTTTTCCAGTCTTTAGCCATGAGCCCATAAAAAGGCAAGTCTTTGGGATGGCAGTCTGTGAAAAGACTAGACTTCAGAGAAAAAGAGTCACTTCTCACCTGAGTGTTAGTTGGCCGTTCCTGGGAGCCAGCAAGTTCTTCAGACTGATAGTCTTAAACTAGGCCACATGTTTCAGAGCGAGTCAAAATTGTAAGCAATTAAAACCTCTCTTGACATTTATAATGTCAGGCACATACTAAGGAAATGTTATTTTTATGAAGTACATGAGTCCATACATGTAAATACTTTGTTATTAATTATTAATAAAGCATACCATTGTTCATAGTGGCATCTAGTGATACATGACTCAAGCTCATTTATCAAAGTCTAGTTTTAACCAATATTCAGAATATAATTGCTTGAATCAAATGCATTTGCTTGTCATTTTTTTATAGCCAGAGTATTTGGATATTTGCCATCTTCTACTCAGAGTAATATTTTAGCTAGTGATTACCCGTTGGCTTGGCTTTTAAAGAAATTTAAAACAAATTGATCGATTGTTGGTTTAAGGATTCGTTCACCTCTCACAAATGTGGTCATGGATTCCTGCATTTCTTGAAAAATCCGCTGCTGTACCCTTACACAAGGATGGCTTTTTGCAACCACACTGTGATCTTTTCCATCTTGCTGGAGGTTAGAACCTGGGTCGTAGCCTTCAGAGAGCGTGGCTCACATCCTGGACTGTGAATGTCCATATTGACAACACATTTCAAACATACAGATAATGATTACTATTGAAATGGTTCTTTAAAATCATGCTAATGGCATCAGTCTCCAGCACATACGTGCATAAATTAATTCTGCTTTTAAAATCAGATGCACCGTTAGCGTTAAAGATGAATATTTGACATTTATCATGCAGACTAGGACGGGTAGTTTAATTACATGAATTTTCTGTAGAATCTTTATGGCTGTATAAATAGATGCTCAGTGGCATGTGATCATCAAGTTTATAGTCCCGTCTCCATCCTTGTGCCACAGTGAGAAAAACGGGGGAGAGGCCACGTGTTGCTAGTCAGTCTAGTGGCCCCAGAAACATTCTTCCC
>NW_006438113.1:19755474-19786137 GCF_000325575.1 Pteropus alecto | reverse complement strand
GTTCCAAGCCTGATCAGTGGCACTAAACATTAAACTCTTGTCTTTGAGAATAATAGGCTTTGCTTTCTACACCCTCAAGCATGTTGAACTACTGTGCAGGCTGGAAAATAAAAATGTTCTAATTGTGTCTTTTAAATAAGCATAGGAGTGAATTAATTAGACCATATTTTGTCTTTAGTTGCTTAGTTACACAATAGTATTCCTGAGCACGAGTAAGATAAATTGGCTCTTTTTGTGCTGCCTGTCTCTTAATCATAATTACTGTATTGCTTAGGAGAGTAAAGCATACATAGATTTTGAATTTTTTATTAATAGTCAAAAATATGCATATGATATATAACGTATATGCTATTCAACCTGTTTTATATGCTTTTATGTGGAAAGAAGTTTTATTGTGGTGGTAACATTTGCATTAGTTGCTCAAAGATGTAGTTCTGGGAAATACATAATTGAAATGTTTTTGAATTGCTTTTTCTGGCCTTTTCAATCTTATTCAAAATAATAGTGCCTCCAGTCCTGGAGCAGTCATTCTCATTTGATTTAACATCTTTCTTTGCACTGCATTCACAGCACCCAGTTTTAACCCTGCAAAGCCTAGATGAGGTTCTATGATTCATAGGCCCCATATATTATGCCTTGTGTTTTTGGGCTCACACTGTCTGGAGTAGGGGTGGGAGGGTGGGCACAGAGCTCCTGCATCCTGCAGCCATTACTCCAGTGCCCTTTGCCCTTGGCACACTTCCATGTTCCTTGCAGAAGGTTCCAGGGTTAGAGATCATAAGAATTTGTTTTAGCTTGTCTTCAGGAATCTTGCAAAATGGGATGTTGCTACTAAAACTTGAGTTTCTAGCCCCAACCCCCACCCTCCACTCCACCAAAAAGGGCAGCAAGAGTTGGACAGCTTGATATAGTTATTGAACAATGGGAGAGTCTGGTTTAAGACCCAGGATGCATGCTGGGTAAATGTATGTGAAAATTGACCCCATTGTTCTGTTGTATTTGAAAAGCAAGTAAATTATTTACAGATATTTGCTAATTAAAGCTCATGTTGTTTTACCAGCACAAAAGAACACAGTGTAACTGGAGACAAAGAACTAAGTGCGAATAATTTAAACTTGCTAATTCTGTGTATTCTTCTTAAGGGAGGAATATGTTTTAAAAATATGTACATATATACATATTAAAGTGTGTGTGTATGTGTATGCAGATATGTAGATGTGTGTGTGTGTGCGTGTGTGCGTGTATGTGTTTTAACCTCTGCTAGGGAAGCTTTGCATGCTACAGAGATAACAGGCCAAGTTGCCATCCAGTTACTTGTCACTAGTCCAGCCCCAAGCTTCCAATGGAACATCGGAGATGGAAATCATTTTGATAGAATACTGGTTTCCCTTTGGTCCAAGTTTTGCTTGCCATCGTCTAGTTTGAACTCACCTGATACCATTGGAGAAAAGTAAACTAGCTATATATTATACTGGAGAATAAAAATGTTCTCGCTCATTATCTCATCCTCAGGCTTCCTCAGTGACAGGCCCAGGTTTGGTTGTTTTTTTTTTTCTCTGACTACCCAACTTAGGATGGCTTTGTTCTGATTGGAAATTTGCATTGTAGAATGAAGTCCGCTGACATGCACTGAAGAGGTTAGACTCAGGGAAGGTTGTTGATAAGGTTCTCAGGGACCTCCTGGCTAGAAAGTTGTTATAAACATAGATACAGTTGGTCCCTCTGGCTCTGCATAGGCACATTTGCTTTTAGGTGTGACCACCAGAGATTTCTTAGCATTGATAAAGATGATCAAGAAGATGTGCCACGGTCATCTCAGAAAAATGCTTCTATCTAATTTGCCGTGGACATTTCAATAGACTCACAGGATATATAAGATCGGTGAGTTGGAAGAGATCTAGTCCAGCCTCCTTTATTTAATAGATGTGCAGAGACTAAGGCCCAGAAAAATCTTGGGCACATGCTCGGAGCTAGTGAGTGATAAGTAGAACTAGAACCCAGCACCCTCAGGTGCATATTTTAGACTTTTATGTATGTATTCAGCATCCGGTTCTTGAAAGCTTCTATCTTGCTCTCTAGGAACTTGCAGTCAAATTGGCGGTTGATTGATACGCAGATAACTCAGTAATAATATTGTGCACTTGTATAATAAAATGTTTAAAAGGGCTCTTTGAATCCCATGACCCCCACAGCAGGCACACAGTGCCTCTCGCACATTTCACAGGAAAGGATTCTCAGGCTCAGTTCAGCGCCAGCCCTGGAGAGACAGAAGTAGGAAACCAGGCAGATCCTGCCTTCGTGGAGCTTAACTTTGGGTGGGGAGTACACACGTGATTAATTAAACTATCACAAATAAATGGGTGAATTTTGTGATGCAGTCAGTGTGATGAAGGGAAAGTACAAGGACCTCTGATGGGGTGCCCAATCATGTTGAGAAGGTCTGTGGAGGCATTTTGGAAGATGTAACCTTTGAACCCATATCTAAAGACATGCTGATGAAGATTGGGAAAGAGGTCCCTTGGCAAGATCTGGAGATGAGAGCAGTCTCCCTGTAGCATGATTTCTGAGCTGAGCATATAATCTTGGTGAATCCAGTAAACAGGTTAGAGATGACCTCTGATGCCCACTGGAGGCACCTATTGTTTCACATTGTATAGCTGTGGAGATGGTTGAAAATAGAGGTCAGCAAGGCCTATAGGCCAAATCTGGCCTGCTGCTTGTTTTGTAAATTAAGTTTTATTGGCACACGACCATGCTCACTTGTTTACGAATTGTCTCTGGTCAACTTCACACTATAGTGGCAGAGACGAGTGGTTGCAACAGAGACTGTATAACACACAGAGCCTAACATATTTACTATCTGGCCCTTTCCAGAAAATGTTTGCCTGACCTCAGGTTTAAAATGGTATTAATAAAGGTAACAATAAAACTAGATGCTGACAGCTTCATATGTTGATCTTTTATTTATGTCTCACAACAATAATACTATGAGGTAGGTTCTAGTGTCGTCTCTGTTTTGCAAAAGGACAATTTAAGAGGTTAGGTAACTCGTCCAGGTTTCCAAATTCATTCATCAGGTAAATAACAAAGACTGAATGGGAACTCAAGCTGTCTTGATTCTAAAATACAGATGGCAGAAACGTTGCCCTGTCCTGCTGACAAGTAGGGGACACGGGGGTGGTATAGGAAAATGAGTGTAAAATCAGTTGATATTTTCCTCTGTGTAGTAAAACTGCACAAAAGCTGTATCCATATTTCAAGGTTCTGTTCAAAAGCCACCTCCTCCGTGGCGTCTTCTGATGATCTAGAGGAGAAAGGAAGAGCAGAGGCACATGTGTAAAATCCCAGTGGACCGGGCAGGTAAGAGGACGTGAAGTGAGCTGAGTCTAGGAGACAATATGATGTTTTGGAGGAACTGGGAAGCACATGACTCATCTTGCTCCTCAGGTCCTGTTGAACATTGCCGGGTGGGAATGTCATCCACTATTGCCAGATCTTCCTTTTTTTTTTTTTTCTTTTTTCCAGAGACATGCCAGAGGTCCAGATTTTCGAGTGAATGTGGTTGGCAGTTCAATCTAAATTTTAAAAAACACTTGGTGGGACAAACAAAACTCGTCTTCAGTCTAGATGTGGCCACCTTGCAGTCTCTTAGAGCAAAGCTTTGAACTACTACAATTTAAAATTTTCTCATATTTGGCCCAGTTTCTGTAAATAAATAGACAAGTACCTGTTGGTCCTAAAGGGGTAGCAAAGAAAAGACTTGAGGCAACCAGGTAGACAAAGCCCTCAGCATTCTCACTAGCCAGAAATGGATGTGCAAGGAGAGCTGGGCTCTCTCCTGGGGTCCGAAGTTAGGCTTCAGGGAAAGTACCAGGATTGAGATGTGAAAAGAAAGATGTGTGTGAGTGGGAAGGTGGCCTGTAGCCATACTGAAGGTATCCTGCAGAAGGGAGCTAATGAGCTGGCTCTTAAAAATAACTAGGACTTTCATGGGTGGAGATTTTTGAGGAATGAGGGTGAAAGAGAGGGAAATCCTAGGCAGAAGAAGCCATAGGCAAATAGGAAGGAAGGACGTAACAATCCTAGATATGGACTGCATTCAGCAAGAGAATAAGATCTAGTGAAATATGAGACTGAGGCCAGACCTCAGGGAGTCTAGCAGGTCAGGTTTAGAAAATTGAACTTGACTCTACAGGCAGTGCTGATTAATACTCTCACATGGGTCTTTTCTCTTTCTAGTTAGAATATAAACTCTCAGTCTTGAAGCTTGGTAGATCCAAGCGTGAATATTTACTCTGCCAGTTAATAGCTGTATGTATCTTGGTCAAGTTAAGTTCCCTTATCTGTGAAATAGGTTAATCTTGCTGGGCTGTGAATATCAAATGAGGTTTATATGGGCATAGAGAACCAAACCATGGCCTGGCTTGTCCCAGGCCTTTACCTGTTGCTAGTATTGACCCTGTCCTTTGTGATCAGGGACCAAATCCTAACTTTATTGTCCAGTGAAGTCTGTCATGGTCCTAAGCTGTTAATAGTCCCTTAGTAAGCAATTTATTTGTTGAATCATTGGACTACTAATTATTGTTTGAAAATCAATAACTAAGTAAACTCTCAATTTAAATAGAGTTAAGCTTACTGGTTCTCCATCTGTTCCAAGAGACTTGTGTTTAAGTTCAGAGTTTTCGATCCATGTTTGACTGTGAAAGGAATACCCTCGAACCCATTTTGTTCTGTTCTACTTAGGTCTTAAAGGACTTTAGGGGGCATCTCTTCTGTTGGCCACCACAGAATAAAATGAGATGGAATGATAAAGCCGAGAGACAAAAACTGCACTTCAGATGTTTGATCTCCATATGCCAAACAAAGATAGTTCAGTCTGGTGCTTTCCAGGTTCCTCCCCATTCACGATGCAACCTCCAGGAAACCTGGTGTTGATCCGCTGAATGTGTGCAATATTGAACTTATTTTAAACACTCTCATTCCCCCGGTCATTTTTTAGATGCCTTTCCTATTACCTATTCTTCAAAACACCCCTAATTTGTTTCACCCCTTTGTCATCGTCTTCTGCTCTTCTTCTTCTTTTGGTTGTAATGGCAGAGAGTGTACTCCAGACCAGCTCCTTTAAGATGTGAAACACCAGGTTCTTTTACAAAGTGGAAAGCATCAGCCAAAGGATGTAAAGGGAAAGGGTTCCAGCCAAAATGGCTGAGGGATCTTAGAAGGAGGATCTCAAAATAGATTGCCTGCTGGGCCATTAAATCCTTTTGATTTGGGTTAATCCCACAGTGTATATCAGATTACTAGGATTCAGATGAAAACACTGCCGTAGTACTCACGCTCTTCACCAAATTATTCCAAATTCTAGTGTACATGGGTTATAAATGCAGAAAATAATTGAATTCTGTATGTCTTAAGTGAAATAATCTGTTCCATTCTGTTTCTTGTGAATATTCTCCATAATAGTCTAATTGTGTTTTGTGCTCCTGGGGACTGAATGTGTGTTCAGCAACAATGCATTGGGTTGTAAAATGTGCATCCCCCACTATCTGGGCAGGCAAAAAGAAGATTCTAGTAAAAAGGCTTAAGATTTTTTTCCTCTCGCAAATTGTATGAATTACATAAATGATAGTGTCTTTTGAAATTATCAACAGGCTCTGTTTTTTTTTCTTTACAGTATAGGCCCTGTTTCTCACGCCACAGATTTGATGTTACTAGATCAGTAATTCAATAGATAGCCAAGCAGGTGTTCAGATCACTCTTGACCCCCAGAATTCCTTAAATGACCTCTCTAAGCAATGGAGTGAAAACATTCTCAGCACGTCAGAATATTGAGATATTTCACTTGCCTCATTTTCTTTTATTTTGGCCTTAATTTTTTAAAGGCTATTTTCTGCCCTCCTTCCCCTGATTTTTGAGCAAAGAGAACCCTTACCTGGATCTTGGCCATGAGGATTGGAGAATTACGTGTCAACAGAACCTGCAGATTGCACTTATAGGCAACAGAGTTCTGTCAGCTGTGCCAAGGGTTTTTAAAAGATGAATCTCAAAAAGTAGGAGAAAGAAAAGAGAGATGAAGCTTGGAATTCTTCCGTGGTAGCTAAGGACATAATATGATATTGCTCTTGAAAAACATAACATTTCTATTTCTAAGTATAGGACTTTTGACTGTGAACTTTGACTCAGTTCAATTCAACCAATACTTATTAGAATATGCAGGGTACTATGGGGTAATTAAAAAGATAAATAAGATTAGTCCCTCTCCCTCTAGTTGCTTAGAAGAGATAAAATATAAAGTTAGCCTTACTTTATATTATATTTTACATTATATTTTACTTTACATTACATTATATTTTACTTTGCCTCTTCCATTCCAAAAGGTATGTTCATTTTATTAAATAGTATTCCTAGAAATTTCTGTGGCTACCCTCCCAAAAGAAAAGCTCTCTTATATAGGCATTTGTTTCAGGATTTAGACAGTTGGATACAGCATTTTTTCATTGGCCTGTCAACCTCTTAGCAAAAGTTAATCTAATTTCCAGGCATAATTGAAACTATGGTATTTAGCACCTTGTTTCATAGACTTTATTTGATTGTCATATGAAAATGTGTAAATACATCCCATGTTAAAGATTGGTGTGTTGGTTATCTATAGTCACATAAAAAATTACCCCAATTTTCATGTCTTAAAACAACATTTATTATTTACAGTTTATGCAGGTCAAGAGTCTGGGTAAGGCTTAGCTGGTGCCTCTGGCTCTAGGTCTCGAAGCTCTGTCGGGGAGAATTTACTTCCAGGCAGACTCACTTGCCTATTGTCAGGCCACAGGTCCTCGCAGGCTGTTGGACTGAGGGCCTCATTCCTCGCTGGCAGTTGGCCTAGGCCTCCCTCAGTCTCTTGCCGTGTCACCTGGGCTTCTCCATGGGCAAGCTCGACGTGGCAGCTGACTTCCCTCAGAACATGAGAGAGTAGCAGAAGGCACAGTCCTCTTATTATCTAATCTCAGAAGTGGCATTTCTTCACTTTTGCCTAGTTCTGTTTGTTAGAAGTGAGACATTATGTCCAGCCCACACTCAAGGAGAAGGGATTACACAGCATGAATACAAGGGGGTGGGGACCATTGGGGGCCATCTTAGAGGTCGCCTTCTAACCATCAGCAACGGAACCAATTGCTTTTGTATAAAGCTAGTCCAATAAGGATTGAAAGATATTCTTCTTACCTTGTCTTGTTCTTTTTCCCTCTTTTTGTTATTATGCATTCTCCTTGAGAGGTTCCTTCCAAACACCCTCAACTCTTCTGGGCATGTAATTATAAATTGCATACATAGTAGCCAGCGGATTGCTTTAATCTTTTAAATATTTGTCAGTGTTAGAGCATGTCAACAAGCCTTATTGAGTCTTTTTTAAACCTAATGTCTTTATTGGTGAACTGGGAGAGTTTTGTGGAAAGGGTATGAGTCTGCAGAGAGAAGGGGAAGGAGGAGCCTGGGAGGGGTATAATTAAATGGGCTCTCTGATGCATAAGAAAATGGGTGTGTTTCATGCACAGAGGTTGAGGAGAGCCATTAAATCAGGTTGCCATATATCCTTGTGTTTCTTACAAGGGTATCTAGGAGAGGTGAGCATCTCCAAGCTGCCCTTCAACCTTGTGCATGTGTCAGGGAGCAGGCGGCCTTTCATCTTTTAAGTTCTGTGGAAATTAACTGTTTCATGGGAAAATTCATCTGTTTCTTTTTCAGGGAGGACACAATTTGGTTTTCAACATAGTGCTTAAGACATACATATGTAGGCATTAAAGGTTTGAGAAAAAGGTACCATTAAGTAGATTCTAGTCAGTTTTTAATAATGGAAATTGATTTATGGGGTAGCTCTCATGCTAAACATAGTGCAAACTTAGAAAATAAGAGTCTGGCTTCAAATTTTGAAGCATGCATCAACTATAAAACATTTGCATGGGGCAGACTGTATGTTTTTCTTTATTTTTAACCTCGAATTTGACAATGCACCACTTTCCTGTCAGTGCCTTTATACCCTCTATTCCCTCTGCATGAAACGTCCCATGTTCTTCCCTCACCTCCTCGCTCCTCTTAACCTTGCTAGCTTCTGCTCTTCCTTAGAGTCTCAGAAGAGGGACTTTCCCTGATCACTTTATTGAGAATAATCCCCAGCTCCGCCCCTTGCCTCCCATCATTGTCTCTTCTAGTTCTTTTGCTTCAAATTTTGTTTATTATCTGGCTCTTTTACTTCACTCCCTGTCCCCAACACACAAATACACACACACACACACACACACACACACACACACACACACACGACCGTAGACTCCAGGAAGGTAGAAATTTGTGTTTTTTTCCCGACTATAACCCCGATACCTAACATATAGTTAGTGCGCAATAAATATTTGTTGAATGAATGCAATCACTTATGACACTTATTCCTCATTATGTAAATCACATTTTGCTGAGGGCTAGTGTTTAGTGTCTGTCTCCTTCCCACTAGACTGGTACCCATAAGTCAGGAACTTCTTCCCCAGCTCTTCCTCGAGCCTAGCCCAGTCAGATGAGATGCTCAGAACATGGGGAAAGAAAGATTGAATGGATTCTCTAGTGAAAGACTAGAAAGAGAGTAACCTTCATGTCCTAAGCAAGGAACAGGAGGCCCGGGGTACTGTGTGTTTCTGAAGGACAGCACGATGTCTTACTCATCCTTCTCTCTCCATGGCTGATCCTCAGCCCAGTGGTTGGCACAAGGATAACTAGATCAGACTGAGTTGAGTTGGGGAAAAGCTAGAACAAAAATCCTTCTTGACAACATTGGAAAAAGCTCAGAGTGTGAATGCTCCCTTACAGGTGGCAGGGATGGCTCCTTCTAGATTTCCTCTTACAGCTGTTTTGTCATAAGACCTGGTAGCATTTAGGCATCCATCCATTCATTCGTTCGTTCATTCATTCTTTAAGCCCCACCAGGGAGTGTGCAAGATATTGGAAGGCATGAAATGCAATGTGAGTTTCAGCTCTGCCTTCAGAAAGCTTACTTCAAGGAAAGCTTAGGCTTTATTCTCTGGTTTACACAACCTCCCGAACGTGGCAAAAGAGTTGGAATCAGGCAGTTGTAAATCTTGGGTCTGTCCTCTGTGTTGGCCTCCACACTACAGTCTTTGAATAAGAGTAGAAAGGTCACCAACTGTGGTTGCAAATTGGCTCTTGCATTAATCCTGGCTTATTCATGAATACTCAATATTTTTCCAAACCGAATTTAGGGCTTTTGATTGAAGCCTGAATCATTTACCGTGGCAGAGCATATCACCAGTGTAGGAAAACTAGAACTTAAAAATACAAAGCCCCTTTAAGTAATCCAATATAAGATAATTACATTATTAAATAAAGCTGTGGGTTTTAAATTATTCCACTGCCATTGTACGTGTGAGGATAATAATGTGAACTGTGCTAAGTGAACAGAGCAAAAAAAATGTTTAACAAGAGGGAGCATGTCTAAATCATATGTTTATATTTAAATAGAGGCTACACAAAACAGGAAGATTTACTTGGTTTCTACATTAAAGCATTCTAAATAGGCATGAGGCTTTTGGTGATTCTCTGTGAAGACTGCTCTTCTCCTTACTAACAGCAGTAGATCAAAACTCCTTGCCAGATCACCAGTAACCTTGAAGAATTCAGAAGCCTTTCACCATGATTTTCATATATCAACAGGGGCAAAAAAGTTTTCTTCTTCCTTTTTGGGATCTTTGTGGAATGTGGGCCCTGCTGAGCTGTGTATCTGGGCAGAGTGTCATGCTTCTGTAAAACTAGTTGAAAATAAAAATCAAGATATAAAAGGAATGATTTGGAGACATTCTGCATGTTAGAACAACTGGGTTGGGTGGTTGTTGAATTTGGGTTTTATTATTATTGGGTTTTGCATTTATAAAATGTTCTTATAGGTAACTCAACTGAGCTTTAACATTGGAGTTGAGCTCACTTATCTTCTTTTGCTTATATTTTAATGGTCAGAGCTAAGTATATGGGTGCCAAGCTAGTTTTTATTAAAGCAACCTGAAAGTAGTTTAAAAAAAATAGACCATGGAATTAACACCTTATTAATTTGGCCAGAGAAAGTGTAGGCAAGCTCAACCATTGACTTAAGGCATCACTGTACATATCAAATGCTTGCCAGTCTAGAGAGGAAATATCTAGGATTCTGGGATTTATTTTCTTGCTTTCCGTGAAAATTGCTTTTAATTTTAGGGTAGCGAAAATGTGCATGCGTGGAAATCCAATAGCAAAGAAATGGAACTGGGAATTAATGAGAGGATGTTTCTGGAGCTTTCTTTAGAGGGCCTTCTGGTCAGGAGAGCAGGCTGCAGCCTAACAGGTTTTAGATTAGCGTGTATTAAAAATGTATTTGGGAACATAAAATATTTAGGATTTTTGAATTACTTGTTTGATACGCAAATGCCTTTGGCTATACCATGAAGGATGGTCGCATTACATTTGACAAATTGTGCCTCAGAGTGGTCTCCTGTTTGCTTACTCCCTCTAATTGTGCCAGAATGGATTTCCAAAATTCATTGAGCCATAAGTTTCACCCAAATGTCTGCTGGGGGGAGGGGAAAGGTTAGAAGAAGAGGGGCTAGCTTGGGAGATTGGAACCCAATACACTAATGAGCCTCCATGGCAAATCCATTTCATCATGTTAAGGAAGTCAAATTAAACCTTAGTGCATACGTGAGAGGATATCTTCATCACTCAGACAACAGAAAATTCTTCACATTTTTAGCTCATGAATGGTGATTTCAGTAGTTTTATTTTGGGCACAAAAACACAACACAAGTTAAAAATTAAAATCATTTTTGTTTCAAAACGACTTTAAATCCCCCTGCCCCAAGAAATTGGCAGAAAGTAGGAGAAGGTTCTGTTGTCCCAGGGTGGAAGTAGGGTGGAGTGTTACTACTGAAAGGGCTTAAGACAGAAGTCCCCAACCCCCAGGCTATGGACTGGTCTGTGCCCTGTTAGGACCCGGGCCACACAGCAGGAGGTAAGTAGAGGGACAGCAGAGCAAAGCTTCTTCATCTGTATTTGCAGCTGCTCCCCAGCACTAGTATCACCACCTCAGCTCCACCTCAGATCATCAGGCATTAGATTCTCATAGGAGCATCAATCCTTGGTGCCAAAAAGATTGGAGACTGCTGGCTTAAGAGACCAATTTCCCAGAAAGATGATGGTAGTACCAAAGCTGGTTTTGGGTTCCACTTCAATTTTCTCATCTCTAAAATGGGCCTAAGAATACTCGAAGAGTCCTGGTAGGGATTAGATAAAATAATGTTAAATTCATAGATTAGTAGCTGGGTAAATTAAAGCATGTCAGAGTTTTCCACTGCTGTATCCTTAAGAGCTGAGGAGAATGACTTAGGAGCCCAGATATTTTTAATTGTATTCTGGCACAACTTTCCCTTGGAGATACCCAGCAGGAGCTACAGGAGTACTATGATTTCCAGATAAAGAATTAAGAAGAGGTAGGAACACACACAGTTACTCACAGGTGACATCTGAATACCACTCACCCTTATTCCCTTGTTTTCAGTTCAAGTAACATTATATATTAATAATAATAGCCATCATTTCTTGGATGCCTACTCTCTTGTGACCAGTGTATTACAACAACTTCAACATCCTAACTATCCTATGAGGTGGGTTCTTTCATCCTATTTTCCCCTTTTTTTCAGATGAGACTTTGGCAAGGTCACATCCCAAGATAAACATGGACATTAAACACAGTAGAGCTGCATTTGAACTTGGGCCTATCAGACTCAGAAGGCGATATTTTCTAAGTATCCCTTATTTTCTTCCAACATGGAACATCCAGAGATGGTGTACCATTAAAAGAAGTATTTGCTGCATGCTTTAGGCCCAGTGTAGTCTGCAGCTCTTTGGGAAGTACAAGGAAAGTAGAAGTTAAACAAAGGTACTTGCCTGTAAAAAGTCTCTGCAAATCAGGTGTTTATTGTAGAAGGCAGAGCTATTCAATTCAGAATCAAATTCTGATGACTAACAAATTTCTAACATTATATCAGGTAATTCCCAGTTCAGGGACCAACTTAGCTTTGATATCGTTTTTTGTTTGTTTGTTTTTTGTTTTTGTTTTTTGTTTTACCCAGTAAGGATATTTAAAAAACACTAGTAACGTCTATTGCCATCCTCATTTCAGAGAGAGAAAAAAAAAAGATAATATCAGACAAAAGGGTGAGGGATAAATTCTTAAATGCAAAGAGTGTACAGAGGGCCCCTCCAGATATGTGTGGCTCCCATCTTCTCTCTACTCTCTGCCCTGGGAGGCTGACTGTGTGGGCTCCATTATCAGAGCTCTTGGGCCCTGTGGCCTCCAGTGGGGTTCAGCCTTAAAGGTGCCCTACCAGAAGAGGGAGAGATGGAGGAGGGAAAGCAGATCTTATTCCCTGTTCTTTTCTGTGAGGTTTCCCAGGGGGATGGGATCCTTCAAAGGAAGAGTCACAACCACTGATAGAAAGATCTGCTCTGATCCTGATAACCACCTCTTCCCCACTTTGATCCATTGGCCTAGGAGCGGTGGTAGCTGAGCTACAGTTAGCTCAGGTTCCTGTACTATCTCAGTATTCCATCTAGTTCCTTTTGGAATCCTGGCTGATTCAAGGATCATCCTCAAAATCTAGCAAATTTAGCTTCATGAAATGCTCACTGTGTTGTCTTCATTTTTCTCCTTTCACTGCTGACCAGTGAAAGCTTCGTCTTGCTGACCCGCATTACCATTCTGTTTTGCCTGACTTTCTTGGACCTCTGATAGGCAACCGTGTACCTATAGAGCAAAATCTTTTTACTCACTCTGTAGCTTTCCTTTTAGCAAAACACACAAAAGTGTTAACAGAGAAAGTGACTGGGTAAACCAGTAGGTGCCTTGAATAGCGGATATCTGAGGGAGGCTTGAGAGCAGGGGAGTGGTCAACCCAGCCAGGACCGATGGTGGCAATTTCTAACCCCTTGCCTGAGTCCATTGGTGCACACCCTAAGCACACATGCCTGGCCAGAATGGTTAGGGCACAAGCGGATGTGGTTGCCGCTGGTCTTTTTAAAAGTTATCTAACAGTTTTTCGTCATCTTTATTTTCTATCTTGATGAAAATTTCCCACTTTTGTGGAACCAATTGGACTATTATTCTGGTTTCACATTTTATGTAGCTGACATCAGCTATCGATGTGTTTTGTGTTCCCAACACTTATCACATTTCAACTGCTACAAAGAACATTTTGAAAATCCAGATGTTCAGGGAAAATTGAGGTGAATATGCCATGTTTTCCTGTTCTCATTCCACCCCCTCCCTGCTAACTCCTCTAATATTACATTTATGTGTTTTTGTCCTTTCGGACTCTATTAACATAGCTGAATATAGCTCTCGTCAGCCATGATGTGTTATTGGGTACCACACAGTGTTATAGGGAAGATTTCATTTATGTTCTCTGTCTTGAGGAATGATATGCAGTGAGTCCTCGAATAACATTGTTTCCTTCAGCGTTATTTCATTATAATATTGATGAGATGCTGTAAGAACTTAACTCTTGTTTTTATTAATTAGCCTATGGTAAAATTGATTTTATACATCATTCTATTACTGTTCCTGGAACCTATCCACAAGGACTTACTGTAAAGATATAGATTCAGCTGTGTGTAACAGAGAGCCAGAATTAAAGTTGCTTAAGTAAGTTAGGAGTTCAAAATCTCTTATGTCACAGCCTAAAGGTAGATGGTTCAGGGCTAATATGGTGGCTCTGATCCATGAAGTTGTATAGGGACCAGGCTCCTTCCATCTTTTTCACCTGAGAGATTTGCCCTCATTTGCAAATCCTATTGAGGATATGGCCTGAAAGTTGTAGACATCACTAATACTTATATCCCACTGGCTGGAACTTGGTCACATGTCTGCACCTGGCTGTAAAGAAAGCAGGGAAGTGGTGCCTTTATTCTCTACCCAGCAATTTAGCAGTTTATAACAAAGAAGAAAAGAAGAATAGATGTTGGGGAAAAGTTAGCTACAGTTGGGAAGTGTTAAATTCTCCCTATGTCAACTAAGGTGTTTTTTTACGCATAATGGGCTCTGCAGTTCCACTGAGCTTGAGTTGCCTCTGAAACATCTAAATTGACAATAGAGGACTGGAGTCTGGTGGAATTTTTGGAACCAAACTGTAGAATATAGTCATAGGCTAACAGGTAAACATTAGTATTCCCATGGAGAATGAATTCTTTAAGGAGTATTTTTTAGAGAAAGAAAACCTGGACCCAGACTGCACCTAAGTATATGTGTTTCCTACATTTTCCCAGTAAGGAAATGAAATAAGGAATAAGAGAAATTGAATAAAGAAATGCAGAGGTGGTAGGTGTTGGGTAGGTTCTCCAAGGGTCTCCTGAATATGTGCACATCTTGTGAGCCACTGACTGGACTGCCTTTGTTCTGGACTGTTTTTTGAAGGATGTTTATATAGTGAACAAACAACCTCGGAAAACAGAGCTGGTGTCTTACTCCAGAACAAAGGCAGGCATGCTTACTGACCAGTATTAAAGATTTGAGTTCCCTATGTTCTGGGTTCTTCTCCCGTAATGCACTCTACTTGTGTACAGGTATTATTTAGCCCTCTTTGCATCTTATTTTTGGAACTGGGTATTAAAGAACCAACACAAAGGCTGATATTTTGACAACTGCTATTGCTGTGAGCAATAAACTATCCTTTGTCTCAGACCAAGAGTCTTGTGTCCTTTGCCAGCATCCATGAGACTGTGGCAAGTTAACCTGTAAGTTTGAAAGTTGAGTAAAATCTCAGATTCTTCATAGTTCTTAACAAGCAGGAGAGTTTCAAGTCAAAGGTAGAGGTGTCATTATCAAATGCTACTAAGAGGTCAAGGAAAATGAAGAATAAGAAAAAGGCTTTGGTTTAATACAGTGGTTCTCAAAGTTTTTAGACTCAAGACCCTTTACACTCAAATTATTGAGGATCCAAAGAACTATGAAACTTTTGGAAGAAAACATAGGAGAAATTCTTCATGACCTGGGTTTAGGAGTTCATAGATATAACAGCAAAACCACAGTCCATAAAAGACAAAACTGACCAATGGACTTGATCAAAATTTAAAACTTTTGCTTTTTGAAAGACACTGTTGAAAGAATGAAAAGTCAGGTTACACAATGGAAGAAGATATTTTCAGACCACATGTCTGATGAAAAACTTATATGCAGAAGGTATAAGAACTCTTCAAAACTCAACAGTAAGAAAGCAAACAACTCAATTTTTAAAGCGAGCAAAAGACTTAAACACACACTTCATCAAAAAGGATATACGGATGGCAAATTAGCACCTGAAATATGTTCGACATCATTAGTCTTTAGGGAAATGAAAATTTAAAACACAATGAGAAACCACTACATACATTTTAGAATGGTAATAATAAATTAACAGTGACATACCAAGTGCTGGCAAAGAGAAGAAACAACTGGAATTCTCATACATTGCTGGTGAGAATGCAAAATGGTACAGCCACTCTGAAAAATAATTGAACAGTTTTTACACAATTAAATATACACTTGCCATATGACTTAGCAATCCCACTGTGGAGAACTGAAAATGTATGTTCATGCAAAACCTGTACGTGAATGTTTATAGCAACTCTATTTATAGTCACCAAATTTGGAAACAGCCCAGTGTCCCTCAGTGGATGAATGGATAAACAAACTTTGTGACACCTCCATACCATGGGATACTTCTCAGAAGTGAAAAGGAACAAGCTATCGATAGTGCAGCAACATGGATTAATCTCAAAGGCATTATGCTGAGTGAAAGAAGCAGTCTCAAAGATTTCATACTGTATGATTCAATTTATATGACATTTTGGAAAAGAGAAAACTATAGCAAGAACACATCAGTGGTTGCCATGTGTTAAAACTCATAGAACTGTACACCAGAAAAAAGGAAATTTTACTGTAAATTAATTTTAAAAATAAAAAAATTAAAACAGCAATATAAACCATCATGTAAATGTTACACACTTATATGAAAATTAACCATAATTTCAAAAACAAAAAATTAGTAAAAACGGTGGCATCGTTTTACGTTTTTGTAAATCTCTTTACTATATAGCTTAGTAGAGACAGCTGGATTCTCATATCTGCTTCTGCATTCATTATGTTGCCATACCACATGTCATGGAGTCTCTGAAAAACCCCACAGTACACTTGAAAGAGACTAAGAGTGAAAAAAGCAAATAATGTCTTAGTATTATTATGATTGTTGTTTTGACACTATGGACCACCTGAAATAGTCTTGGGGATTCCCCGGGGTTCCTGGACCACATTTCGAAAACCGCTGATATAATACACCGTCCCAAATTTTAGTCATTTTCATAGCAACTTGGCTTTTTTTTTTTTTTTTTTGCCATACCCACATGTTCCCATTTTTACTTAATGGTTTTGTTCAAATTTATCCATTAAATTTAACTTAATAGTTAACTTAAATTTGTGTAACAAGGAAACTTTCTATATCTCCTATAAATAGAAAACCAGGACCACTTTCCCATAAATGGAAAGTAGCCACAAAAATATATAAACAATAAGTAACTCATATAAAAAAAAAAAAGGAGTTTACCTACAAACCGTTTAAACTCATCTCTGCATGGTGTGCTTTGGAAAACGCCAATGCAGAGGTGTAATGACAGTGATAACGACAGCTAATTCTGACATAGCACTTCATTAATGTTAACCCATTTAATCCTCTCAATTACCATGAGAGATAGATAGCATTATTACCCTTTTTTTAAACATTTGTTAAAATTTTTTTTTTTTCGAAGCACGGGGGGAGGTTAAAGAAGTGTTCCATAGTGAGTAATTTGCAGGCCTGGGATTTGAACCCAGGCAGTCAGGCTCCATAGTTCAGGAAGAATGCTGTGTTGGCAGATAGGAAACCGGGATCCTTGTCCAAGTTCTACTAGAAGCTGGCACTCAAGTATGTCACTGAACCTTATTATCGTTATCAATAAAATGAGGGAAGTAGACTAAATCGGAGTATGCAAGTTCAAGCACTGGGTGCCTGCCCTTGGGGCCAAGCAGGTAAGGGAGATGTGTACTGAATGTAAGGCAATAGGGAGTGGCGGGGACAGTCGTAAACTGGAGGTCTTGCTTCTTGTTTAATGAAGGCAACCGCTACTCAGTTTCAACTGTTTTTTTGCTGTTGGTGTCGGGGGTTTTTGTTTTTCTTTTGTTTTTGACAGATATCCTTTCATTTTTATTTTATAAGAGAAGCTGAAAGTCTGGATACTTTGTGTATAATTTACCAATTTTCAGAACACTTGGAGAGGCCAGCTGTACCCATGGGCTGGCTGATTTATGACTTCTTGACTAGATGATCTCCTGTGACTTAGAGGGTTCCATAATTGACTTAGCTGTTTTTATAGCATGGTAGAAACAAAATCCAAATAACAGAAATAGGCAGTTTAAAATGCTGATGAAAAGGGGGATGGACTTAGAAAGTGTCTCAATACAGCCTACATAAATATTGATTAGGAGCCCAGTTAATTGAAAAGCCAAGGTACATTAATAGAATAATAAAGCGCATTTCTTTGTATTCCTTTTGTGTTGTATTAGAGTGCATCAGCAATATTTATCCAGTACTAATTCTCAGTTTGCAGAGAGCTAATGTAATCATGAGATGAGCTTATTGAAATTCTTTTCTTAGACATAGAGACTTGCCCAAGAATGGTGAGTATTAGGAACTTTAGTCAGCACTTGCTCAGAATAGTAAATACGAGCATGTGATTTATACCATTGTGTGTACAAAGTAATGTTTCCTGAGACATTTTCTCTATATATGTTGCTGTTTTGTTTTTTGGGTTGGTCTGTTGTTTCCCCCTCCTCCGCTTATCAGATTTCCTTCTAAATCCTGGCATTTAACAATGTTGCAGGGCCAGTTTCTCTGTGAATCCAGAGCAAAACATACTGGTGGTTTCACAATTAATCCAAACTGGGGTTTATGGCTTATGCAAGTTATGTGAATTCCTTCATTTGTTTTTATGTATTTCGTGTATGTATACAGAAGGTCTGTTTCAGAGAGAAAAGAGAGGGCAGAATCTGTAGACTGAATCTTGAAAGATGGGTTTATTCATCAGTGACATCATAAGGATTGTATTTTCTCTTGGTTAATAAACTATTTGTTTGGCGGGCGTTATAAGCCAGCCAGAGCTAGTCATGCCATTTCTTGGAAATGATCTGAAGCAACTGGTAGTTGAAATGATAATCATTTGATCAGAGTCAGAGCTATTTGAAAGTAACACTCATCTCCAAACTTGTCTCTTCTAGGAAACCATATTTGGTAAATTTGTTGCCCAATTCCATCTTTGCTAATGTTGAGACTTATATACCTTGATACTTAATTATTTTCCAATATACTCTAAACTTGATTTCTGGTATGCCCTGTCCAGAAGCTGTTCCCATATGCTTTGAAATAATACCCAGCCTGAATTTTTATTCTGACATTTAATAATCACTGTGTAATAGCTATCAAATGCATGACAACTACAGATCTTTTATTTCAGGAGGATAATATAGTGAATCTAAGTGAAATAATCCATTGAAATGGTACTCTGTAATATGCTCCACTGTTTACAGAAAGTATTCAAATATTTTTTTCTTGAGCAGAGGATAGAAACAGTTTCTACTTAGTCTCCCATTTAGTGGAAGTTCATATTTAATGGTGTTAAGAGAAAAGATTCTATTTCAAAAGTTTTACTTTTCATTCTGATAGAGTATTTGTTATTTTGCTGCTGCCTAACAAACTTTCCTCTCAGAAGCAGCTTGGAACTGGATGAGGAAAAGTGTAATTTTAGATCCTACCTTAAAACATTTTAAAAAAACTAAATCCAGGACTTCTTACTGTGTGAAGCTTACCTTAATAAACCCTTATTTGTTTTCTTTGGAGTAGTATGCGTATGCGTGTGTGTGTGTGTGTGTGTGTGTGTGTGTGCATGCGCGTGTGCGTACATGTGTAGATGGGGGAGAAGGAGGAAAGAGGCATGTGTAACAGCAAAATTAACCAAAGTCACTTGTGAATTCCTTTTGTTTAATATCTTAGAGACATCTTCCTGTTGTTTGTCAAAAATATTTCTAAGATTTTGTAAGCTTAGGGGTTTTTCACAGCTAAGTGTTCTTCAGAAATGTGAAGTAAAAGAAAGAAGTCAGTTCAAGTTAAAATGTCAAATGCTTCAAATAATTTAACTTAAAACCCAGTGAGATGATTGTCTTAAGCCTTTTCCTTCAGGTAACAGAGGCCCTTCTTTGCTCCATGTATGGACATCTATTAAATATCTCGCTGGATTAATTCTGAGTCAGGAAAGCTGGTTGTTTCCTGGAAGCAATTAAAGATGCTTAAAATTCAAATTTATGATCCATAGGAGAAACTTGTTTCAACTATTTTTTTTAGATTCAGAGGCTTTCTCCTCACTCGCCCTCTCGCCTCTTACCCCATATGTATTAAAAGAAAAAATCAGTTCATTTCTCAACTTACAAAGTTTTTAAGAAACATGAGAATGTGTAAGTTTCTTTCAGTGGGAAGCACATAACATTTATGAAGTATTTCTTTTGGGATTACATCACAGTTTTATTTAATTTTTAGGACAAAAGTTAAATTCAATATTTGTGTATAAGCCAAGGGAAAATGTACCATAAACATAGGAATTTTGGGGTGAGTCAGAGTTCCAAGAATCCCAGATTTACTTAGACCATTTATATAAAGACAGGCTAACCATTAGTCATCTAGTTCTCACTTTTTACTTTTGTAATTAATTGCACCTAAAAATTAGCTTTCACCCAAGTAGACAGATAAGCAAAGCAGGCTTTGGCAACTAGCATTAAAAATGGCTATTAGAATTACTGCCCAATTTTTATACATTTTATAATCATATAACAAATATACCTTATAAATTACTCCTCAGCTAGGCAACTAGCAGTGAAAAACCATTGAAATGAAGTGAGTTATTAAAGATTCTCTGTCACCAAAAAGCACATTGTCTGCTTACATAGGTTAAGCCACTCAAATGCTATTTCTGATGGGCTTTGTTGAAAATGTGTAATGTATCTCAGAACCACAAATAATGTTTTTGTTTTCCCTCGATCGCTTCTTGTAGGATGAAGTCATTGCTGTTTCCGAAAAGGTGATTGTGAAGCTGGAGGACCTGGTCAAGTGGGTACATTCTGATTTCTCCAAGTGGAGACGTGGCCTCCAGGCTGGGTCAGTGAGAACAGAGGCCTTGGGAAGGAATGGACAGAAGGAAGCTCTGCTGAAATACAGGCAGTCGACCCTGAACAGTGGACTCAACTTCAAAGACGTTCTCAAGGAAAAGGCTGACCTTGGTAAATATAATTTGTACTTCTAAATCTAATGTGTGGGCACATACAGTAACTTCCTTTTTTTGTTGTAGATTTTTCTGGAAACCCAGAAAAAAATATCTTGATATGTATTTAAAACATATCTAATATATATAAAATCACATATATATGACCATATGTCTATATAACATTTCTTTAACTTCATAGGGGCATGGCAGTATGGATGGACAGATGACTGGATGTGTGAGGGATAAAATTTACCTGTTAGATCTAAGGACCTCGGATGTGTAGAGCCCTGTGCCAGAAACTGAGTGACATAACACGTGGCCTTAACTGCTTCTAGTTGGTGGCAAGGCTTAAGACTTAATTAGGGCACCTAAAATTGAATGAAGGAAGAGTTTAAATATATGTTTTAAGTAGATAGTATGACATCTATGAACATCATGTTAGAATTTCACGTTTTTCATTTGGGTGGAAAGCAAAGTTCAGAAAGAGAGATGAGTTGCTTCATGTGGAGCAGGAGAGCAATGTCAAAGCAGGGAACTGCTGGTCGGCAGCTCATGACAGAGGTTTTCCTGAGCTTTTAGTATTTAGTGATCACTGTCAACTACATATTTTTTGTCTTTCCTTCCTCATCTTCTTCCACTGTAAGGTTAAAGAAGAACTCGAGATTTGGAGTAGTCATTCTAATTAGTGTTTGAATCCTGACTCTCCTGCTTATTAGCTGCGTGCACTTGAGCAAATAATTTAGCCTCTGAGCCTCAGTTTCCTCTCTGAAAAATATTGGAACTTTATAGGGTCACTGTGAGATGTAAGATGAAATGGAGTCAAGCACAGTGATTGGTGAATACAAGGGGCTCTATAATTAATTCTATTGCTTTTTCTTAACACTTTCTTCTCTAGTGACTTTTTATGTCTTTTCTTTTTTTTTTTCCCCCTTCTGTTTGTATCTCCTTGTGGCATTCACTGACTTATTCTGCTAGCATTGCTCAAGACCAAAGTTGTTGACCTCTGATTTAGACAACTTATTTCCTCTTTAGGCAAAGAGGAACTTCACTTTTAACATATTAAGGCATCTTTTTCTTTCATTCTAACACAATGCTGATTTTCATAGCCCTATTTTATGCCTTAATCTGATAACTTCCTGTTTTTTTAATTTAGGATTTAACTTGTAACAAATGTAAACTATTTGTCTTAATTGGCATAAAGAAACTGAATAACACCAGTAACTGGCTGTGTCTTTCATGTGATTCTGGTTTGTGATGAGCTGTGCTGTGTTTTGGGAATAGCATTAATATTTGCTTGCAATTTGGGTTTAATGATCAACAGTTTCCTGGCATCTTTTGGTAGATGTCGGAAAGTAATATTTTGGACATGGAAGCCTGATTGTCATGTGCACATTTAGAGAAAATTATTAATCTAGTGGTTTTCTTTTAAAGCCAAAATAATTTTTTTAAGAATCTTTCTCTATATGCTGTTACACCTTCTAATTCTATGAACACATGACTAGTCTTCTGACGTGTGATAATGCTGAATAATACATCTGTTTTGTTACTTTCCTAATATTTGATCTAAGTTGTATCTCTATTGTCTTGTTTTCCTTAACATTAAACCTTTCTTTAGTTTGTTTGATATTTTTTTAGTTATGGAATATACTGTTACTAATAAAAGCTAAACAGGAAACCCATGGGGGACAAAAGGATGTGTAGATGGTTAAGCTTGATGTCACACATATAAACAAGAGTATTTATAGCAGGGTTGTTTTATGTTTAAAATTAATAGTTTATTAATGAACATGAAAAGAAACCTAATCTCTTAATGCCATCAAAAGATTTAGAGGTTTTGATCTTTCTGAATTCTAAAAATTGTCCTTAATCTACGTTTCGAATAACTGATTTCAGATGAAATTGATTTATATCGAATATTAAAAGTGCTTAGTGGTTTTTAAATCTAGTTGTTTGTTAGACACACTAAGGGAATTTTAAGTAAATAGTGATTACTGAGTCGGCTTCCCCAGATTCTTCATTCAGTAGGACTGAGACAAGGCCAAGGAATGTTTGCTGATTCAAGACATTCTAGGTAATTCAGATTTTTTTTTTTTTTTTTTTTTTTTTTGCAGGGGAGGGGAGGTCTCACTTGGGAGACAGCTCTACAGTTAGCACTGAGGAAGGGAAAATATCAACAGGAAATTTGTTTGGGAGGCTCTCCTCTGCTGAGCAAGAAACACCATGTACTTTTTCTTTTCTTCTTTATTTTTAACGTAAAATACCCCTTTAAGGATAGAATTTAGGGCCTTGAAATTTTACTCAGTTGGTATGAACTGTGGGGAATTTGAGACAAATAGCTTTTGTAATTGGAATGCATACTGTGTTGTAATAATGTGGAAAGAGAAACAAAAAACTTTCCTTAATGTAATGAGTTTCCATTATCTTCTTGATCTAAGGTTTACAAGTCTACATTGTTAGGATTTACATTGGGGAGACAGAGGGTGTCGTTTGCTGTACACATGCCTGTCCTAGCAACTTTCTCTTCCACCTCTTCCTTTCTCTGTCTGCAACATCAAAATGTATGTTGTCTATACTTTTCTTTCTACGCAGTGGTTTTCTTATCTCTCTCCTGGCCGCACTAAAACCACTTCCAATACCACATTGTTAATGGAAGTTCACACACTTATTAGGTTTTTCCTTCTGTAGAACCCTTCCAACTCCTCATTGTTCTTACCAAAGAAAGAAGATGAACTCTGAGATTATTTAAGACCCCCCCTCCTTTTTTTTCTGGTAGAAGGAAGCAAAGAATGGAAAGATCTCACCTTTCTGTGGATAAAGTAAAACTCCAATGTGTTGTTTTTTTTAAGCTGAGTTATTTCATTATGTTAAAACATCAAGAATAATAAAATAATTAGGCTGACTCTTAAAGAAGGGATTTTACCGTATAAAAGCTAATTAAAGAATGCTTCTTGCTTAGTGTTTAGGTAGAATAAATTCCCTTTAACCTCAGTTTGTGTCACTTCCTGTCTCTCTCTCTGAATAGTAAAAAGAAAAAAAAACAAAAATGTTCTCTCACAAATGTGTGTCTGCCAACAAATTAATACGCCACAAAGAGAAACTCTGCCCCAAATGGCAGCTTCCAATAACTGCTCTGATTCAAATCACAACTCTTTCATGTTTTATGCCCTTCCCCTTCAAGGACAATATTTGCAGATGTCATATTTATGCTTTTATAAAATCTCTGGAGTTTTCATTTAAGATTCTAAATGACTAATGACTAAAACTACAGATCTAGATAGTGGAAAAACTAATAATCTTAAACACTTCTGAGATGTGTTAGAGTACATTCATCCCCTTCTTCCTCTTTGCCCTTTACAGAGAAAAAAAGTTCAATATGAAACTAATTCAAATTGTGACTTTACTCAGTGAGATGTTTTACCTTCTTTCAGACAGTTTCATATAGAAGTTTATTCAAAAAAAAAAACTATATTAAAAGAGAAGGGTTAAGGAATGTATTATTCATAAGCATAACAAACACAGGAACCTGTTTTTCCAGAAGAATTGGGTTGATTAAATCATTCACTACACAAGCCTCTAGTTATTTATTTTTGTCTTTAGAATTACAGTACTTAGCTTTTGTAATAAAGTGGACTTGATACCCATATTTGGTATGGCAGCTGGAAGTAACCAAATGAAGAATTATTTCATTTTACAAAATTTTTAGCATCTAAGGAATATAAACACTATTAGTTAACTGTAGCAAACTTGCATTTTTTTATTCCTTGGGCTATAGTTTGAAAAAAAAATCAAATTATTTTATATAACACTGCTTCTTACAGAGTTCCTTTAAGTGAAGTATGAAAGCTGCAGTGTAAGCTTTATTGGCCTATAAATATGTCGTTATAGTTGGACTACATTTATATGCTTTGGATTGTTGTTTAAGCCAAGAAAATATGTCTCTACAGGTTGACTTTTTATTGGAACCCTTTGAGGCATACAACAGAATGTATTTTAGGCCAAGGTTATTAAAACAGCATTTTCATTTTTTTGCAGCAGACTCATTGTCAATTATGCTACCACAAACTGTCTATAGATGGGCAGTTATGAATGGCTTCATCTCCAAATGTGTCTTTAGGAAAAAGAAAAGATAGAGGATTCTGAGCTGAAATTGAGAAAAGAAATCAAAAGCTGTGGGTGTACATATGGCTGAATTTAATGATGGGGGTTCCCTCAGTTCAATTTCTGTTTCTAAAGTCCCATCGAACTTGAGGAAGAGTGGCTTTCCCTGTCCCTTCTGTCACTGAGATTTTTACTGTACTTTAGGGAATAGACAGCATGGTAGTGTTGAAAGAGCACAAGCCTCTAGTTACCTATGGGAAGTCACCTATGGGATGTCATCTGGGCCCCATATATAGATCTGTTACTTACTGGAGAAGTCACTGCGTGTTTACAATTTCATGTTCCTTCTGTATAAAATGGGGAATGATGTATAGCTGGCTTTATCTTATTAGATTTTTTAGATCAACTGAGAAAAAAATTATATCTGTGGGAGCCTTTAATACTGAAATCTAAGATGGTATTATCATCATATTATTACTACCAGAAGGAGGTTCTCTATGACAGGGAGCTGCACAATACAGTGTTAGCTTATTTGTCCCTTTTGAATTCACCAAATCACACATTCTAGTGATTTAGAGCAGGGTTTATTTTCATCACTATCTGCCTCAATAAAAAACTGTTATTAAAATCCTTCAAATCTTTGCTTTTACTTACATATATTTCTACAATATATATTGAATATAAAATATGTAAAAATACATTTTATATATTTCTTTATAGAGAGATAGACATTTATATTTTATATAACTTTCTCCTTTCAAAAATTCTGTCAAAGTAATCTGGGCCATAAGTGGCCAGTAGTTAAGTAACTTCTCAGGTACTCTTAGTTAGAAATTGACTATAGTCTTTGCTGGGAAATTCTGGAGGCCTTGTATTCACATAGTGGTGGTAGATCACTTTTGAGTTTAATATGTCAAGCTGCTTCCTGGATGTGGCTATAAGAAGGATTCTCACTCTGTGTTGAAGTAAACAGTATAAATGTCTCTAATAAGCATGCTAAAAATGGCTGTGATATTTCAAATGAGTAATAAACAGTATATTTCTTTTTTAACAAAAAAGAAGCACGCTAAAGTGCTGACAGTTTGTCATAATAAGGATTTTTCACCTGAGACATCTAATGAACTTATTAGGATTGAAAACATGCTTCTTACTAGGACACTCCTTTTCTTTTTTCCTTCCTTCCTTCTTAAGTGTAAATTTTATATATATCTTAAACAGTCTTGTGAGGGTATTTGTTGCTTATATTTTAACTTCCATTGCCTGGCTCACTATATTATTTTCCTTAAGACAGAAACTTGGGAAGTTTCTTAGAGGATATGTTGTTGAATTATTCTATTCATGAATATTAGGAAGAATCCCTACAAAAGAGCTTCTTCCTGAAACAGATTTGGCCTTTATAGTATCCCTGAGTTCAAAACAGAAATCAATTACATATGGGGCTTACCAAAAATTTGTAAAGATACTTTCCAGAGGATTTTTCTCATGAGGTTCTCTGACAATATTGTTGTGTGAACCATGCCTTCTTAAAAGAATCTAATCACAGCACAGTTAACACGGGAGAAGCATGTTGTCCAAGTACCAACACAGCTCCTTCTTCAAGTGGTTGCTTCATGCCATTGTAAAGTGACAGCCCCTAGGACCTTTGACAGGAGCAAGTTCACACCTTTAGGAGCCAAGACATGCAATGCTTGGAACAACTTAGTGAAAGAATATTTTCTAAGAACCTGGGAACACACTGGGAGATTATTCCATTTCATTTCAAAGTAAAAATTCAGCTTTGCCATCTAATCAAATAGTTGAACATTGTCCTGTAATAATGAGCCATCTCAGCTATTTCTTCTGGAAAGGAAGACTGTGTGTGAGCCTGTTAGCAGCTGGTCATCGATATTACTGTCTAGGTAGTCATGCTGCCATCACTTATAAGGACTTCTTTCAAATTAAGATGCTTCACTGGAGTTTCTGTTGACTTGAGGGTATTCTAGTCTTTTCTTGAGTGGTGAATGCTTTTTAGAACTTCAAATTCATATCTTCTTTTGATGATGGATAGTTAATTGAAAAGAAGTTTGTAGAATTAAGAATTTATTCTTACTTTTAGAATTAAAATGTTATGGCAGAAGTAGGAGAAAAAAGTAAAATTCGAACTTTCAATGGTGTTTGATTATTAATGTTACTAGTATATACTTGTTGGATACTATGTCCATTAACAAGGTAAGAAACTCATGCTTTTTTGGAACTCTTTATAGCAAAGATCCCCAACACCCGGGCCGTGGACCGGTACCAGTCCATGGCCTGTTAGAAACAAGGCCACACAGCAGAAGGTGAGCAGTGGGCAAGTGAGTGAAGCTTCATCTGTATTTGCAGTCGTTCCCCAGAGTTAGCATCACCACCTCAGCTCCACCTCAGATCATCAGGCGTTAGATTCTCATAGGATTACTGGTCCTTGGTGCTGAAAAGGTTGGGTTCTGCTGCTTTATAGAATTGAAATGAACATTGATGCAGTTGATGTATCTTATCCCTTTTCCTTGAAATAGTACTTGATCCTCTCTTTATTTGGCTAAATGACCCCAATTTAAAAAATTCTTCCCCAGTATGTGGTTTCAGAATCCCTCACCATCCTGGTTATTTACCTCAGTACACACTTTGGGTGTTCTTTACACCCAAAAGTGAGTTTACCCATTTATATTGTATGAGATCATATTTTCTAAGAACCCCAGAGCCAGACTAGGAGTGACTTCCAGTGGAGATGCCACAGTACACCCATCAGGCTTGGCACCCTCCAGGTAGAACATGACACTGGAAGAATTGTTGGACTCTCTTTCCTATAGCTATTATCATCCTCCTGGACTCGAGCTGTTCTTGCTTTTTGTATTGTTTTTTATTTTTTTTCTGGTATTTTGTCTTGATTGTATGGCCATATCTGTAATAAAAAGACCATGATTGAGAAGGTAACCAACCTATACTTTTGTTTTAGCTTTATTAATGAGAAATATTAATTTCACAGTGAATTCTCTGTGGTGATAATGATCTGATGAGAAGATAACGAAAAATGGAAAAAATTCAGCTGTAGTCTAAGTCCCTTGCTATATATGTCACCTTTAGTTTCTGGTTACATACCTAGGGTCTACTAGAAAAAGCCTAAGCCCTCTCAGTTTATAAGCTCATAAATTTATGGTATCGTAGATAGATTGGCAAACTTTGAGCAATAATTCTATCTGCATTTGGCGATAGGAGCCTACATTGAGGAACAAACTCACCTGGTCCACAGTGGAGTACTAAATATCTCTTGAAAAGTACATTGACTCTGTGCTTCAAATGTGCTTTGAAAATGAAATTTAATTCAACATTTTCCCTTCCAGTTAGAGGTGCATAATACTTTTCTCCTTTTATTGCAACTCTAAAATGTTTTGTTTTCTTTCTACCTCTCATCTTTAGCCACTGCATGATTACTGATGGTGGGCCATTCTTATAGCTTTTATCACTATGACATCACTTTGGAACACAAAGGCACATACGTCCTACATGTGAATTGATGTGCTTTTGCCAGAGGATTTTGTGAGTAGATATTTGATTTGGGCATTTAGGCTTAATTCTCTTTAGTATTGATGCTGATTCTTCCAAACAGCTCATTTCTCTTTTAGAGTACTTTAAATGTGAGGTTTTATTGTAAAACATTAATTTCCCTTAATGTCAAAGATTCAGTCCCCTTCTCTCCTCTACCATTATGTGTTTAAAGCTGTAGTTTGTACAAGTCACTACAGAAGAAAACTGAAGCTTGGACTTTTATCCCATTTTCATAAATACATTTATTTAGGACAAACTGGAATCATAGTGGGTGTTCAAAGGCTTTGTGAAATGTTTCATGCACAGTAGGGGCTGAGCAAATAGTGCTGCCCATTCAGAGTTTTCCTGTTTGCCTCTCTCTGTGTGCTGGGATGAAGTAGCATTGCTTCTTCTCTAAAATTCCAGAGCTATGCTTTGCCTTAAAATCTCTTCCTTTGGACCTCTCCACTTGCTTTTTCAACTTTTAATCATTTCTAGCATCTTTTATTTTCTCACCTTCTTTAAATATTGGCTTTCAGACTGCTACTCACCCCCCTCCTTCAATAACCTCATGCTTTCTGGATAAAATACAATTGTTGTAGGCAAGCATCCAATGAACTATTTAGTCCCAGCTTCCATTTCTTTTCTTTCCTATTAAATAACTTTCATTGTTGTTTTTTGTACTATCAATGTCATCCATGTTGGTGTGAGAAATGTAGGCAATATGGACAGACAAAAAAACAGAAAAAAATGTGTTGCTTATTTTCCTCCCACCCAGAAATAACTGCATTAGCATTTTTATATATCTATATGCCAATGTACATGAATCTTATATAGGTAAGAATTCATACACATACTCTTTTTCCCCATAAAAACGAAACCTAACATTTGCCCCTCAAATTTAAATTTGTGCACACGTACGTGACAGTGCCTCCATGTTATAAAATATTCTACACTGTTTCTTTCTGCCTACATAATGTTTTATTATAGAGGTGTTTCTATTGTTGGACATTTCGGTTGCTTCTGTTTTTCTACAAACTCCATGAGATTCTTGCAGTTCTGCACATATCCATGACTATTTCCTTATACTGTACATTCATAGAGGTGGAATTGCTCAAAGTACACACAGCCTATCTCTCTACTTTATCTCCTATCCCTTATGTAAACCTTCTGCTCTAGCCTAACTAGTCTAACTGCTTGGTCTTCTTTCTCTTTAATCACATAAACCCACTCCCCTGCCCCCCACCACACTTTCCAGTATGTTTTGAGTGGCTCATGCCTTGACCCATTCTTGGAATGCCCCTTCCAGTACTCCTACCTGTAGAAATTCTTTCTGTTCTTTAAGACTCAGTTGAAGCCCCTGAAGCCCTTGTTAGCCATTCAGCTCATAGGATTTTCCCTGCTTTTGGAGCTCTTATCACACTTAGTGTCTCTACCACCTTGTTGAGCACCTTACTCCATAACTAGCAATATAATGCAATATCTTTTTTCATGTGGTCGTCTTATCTTCCCAGTAACAGTCTTAACTCTATCATGTAGTTTCTCTAACTTCAAAGCAATACCTAGTAGGTTAAGTAAACATGTGACTTTTATGATCAACCTCCTCGGAAATCTCTGGAATTCTCTGCTCTAAGTATTGGGAATACCTATGTGCATTTCATGGTTATTTTGACTTCTTTGCCAGCACTTCCTAAGACCGCCTCTAGTGGAGGGGCTGTCTCACTGGCCCCTGGTAGAAGAAGCAACATACTTGCGATATTTAGTTTCTAACTATTTTTTGGCTTAATCGGTCAACCATTTATAGACTCATCCTGGGAAACCTATTAAGAGAGCTTTTGAACATGCTCAAAGCTAGCCCGCTAGCCCGAGGATTTTTGGTGCTGTTGTAGGGGTTTGTTGTGTGTGGACTTTTTACATATTAATACTGGCACTTATTAATTCCTCTCTTCCTCAAGGGTCTCTTTTTCATGCTTCAGGATCATAGCAGTGATAAAAATGTGCAGGGAAATAAACCAATCCAGACTGGACTTGTTCTGCCTTATCTTTTTTATTATCGGCTTGTTTGTAATCTTTTTTTTTATCCGCGTGTTTTCAATCCTTTTTTTTTTTTTTTTAGTGACAGTTTATTAAGGAGATGGTTTTAGCGCAACATCTAGTACTCCTTATTCTAGATATTTGCACTATTTTAATCCTTACCTCTCTTAAAATGATTACTTGCTAATCACGGTGCAGGATATTCTCCACCTTCCGACTACCCATTCTACTTCTTTGGTTCACAAAGAAAGTATTCTATTAGGCTCTACAAAAACAATGCTTCATGCCTTGCCTATTCACTCAATAAGAAGTAAAACATTGTTTTCATAGCTATGCTGATAATAAGGCAGATTTCAAAGCATGATGAAACATATACTTTTCTAGCAGAGAAAAACCTATAGTTACCTGGCTAATTACCCATCATGTGATGGCTGTGTGTAAATATAGGCTTTTCACATGTGCAGCTTCTGTGTGGGTTTCTTTTTTTCTTTCTTTTTTTTTTAAATTGAGAATGCTCATTTGGTTCCCATTGTTTTAATGTTTTTAATCAAAGATTTAGAAGAATGAACAAACATAAAGCTACCATTGTGGCTTTTT
>NW_006438113.1:19736808-19755463 GCF_000325575.1 Pteropus alecto | reverse complement strand
TTTAACCACGGTCCTAAACCTTTGTAGCATGGACTTTAAAATAAGACAGAACTGGATTCAAATCCTTGCTCCATAAGCTATATGACTTTAAAAATCATAATTCTGCTTTGATTGCTTATCTCAAGCACACAGTTGGAGCATTTCGTCAGGACCATTAGTTTCCTTTCCTCTTTCCTTTAGAAAAGTAAACCTGACAAAATGCTGTTTTCTTCCCCAAGAAAGTAAAGTGGACAATTACAACATAAAAGAATACCAAGATATAGATAACAGTGGTATGTGACTTTATACAGGTTAATTCACAAACGTTCAATTATCTATTACAAGGCACTGAAATTGATTCAGGGTAAATAAGCCATGATCCCAGTTTTCTAAACCTTGAAGGTTATTTTGAAGTGCTTTTAATGTGATGTTTTAAAATTTAATTGTCTATTCCAGAATATACCTGTGTACTCTCCTATAAACCATCTGCTTATCCTTCCTCTGATCACTTTTATATCGTAATTAACAGATGATTCTAGTTGGTTAGAAAATTTGGTGCCAGGAATTCAATGTACTTCAGGATATCACAAGTGAAATATGTGAATTACTGGCCTCATCTAATATTTCTCTGAGCTGACAGTTCTTGTGGTTTATTAGATATCTATCAGTAGGTGTATGATGATTGTGTGTTTGTGACATCTTTCCTACAGTTACAGCTTCTTAAATATTCTCTGCAGAAATCTTGATTAATTGACTTTTTAATATTTTCAATGATTGGGAACTCATTACTTTATGAGGTACTTCCACTCTATCTTTGATCCATCTCTGTTAGGAATTATTACTTTTGACTAGTTAAATTCGAAATGTATGGTTTGTAGCATAAGCTATTGTACTAATGATGTATATTATTGTTACTGGTTCTATTCTAGTAACAACAGAGAACAAATCAAATTTTTCTTGTTCTTGAGAGAGTTTCAAATATTTGAAAAGAGCTGCCTGCTCTTAATTTTCCATCCTCCAGGTCAAACACAAACAGTCTGAATCCCACATGCCTTAGATAGCATGACTTCTTATTCCTTCACCCTCCTGGTAGTCCTTACCTAAGGGAACCTAAAGTGTCCCTGCCACTCTCAGAGTGTAGCTTTGTCTCTAAAGAAAAGATGGTACTTTAGTCTGTTTTTTTTCCCTTAATTTTTTTATACAATACATGTAAAAATTTTAACCTTTCAGAAGTGTAAAAGTCCCTTATCACCTCCTTTTCAATTCCACTCCTTATCCCAGAATTAACACATTGCTAATAGTTGGTGGTTATTCCTCCAGCTATCTGTGTGTGTTGTGTATAAATCGTTTTACTTTAAACATAGGATCTGACCGTTACATATTTTGCAACCGTGCTGTCCAGTATGGTAGCTACTAACCACATGTAGCTATTGACCACTTGAAATGTGGCTATTGCAACAGAGAGACTGAGATTTTAACTTTATTTAATTGTAATTAGTTTCACTTTAAAATTAAAAACTGAAGCAGTGTAAAATATTTTTTGTTAAACATAACTTAATTGTTTTGGTAGGACTACATATCACTTTAACTGTTGAACACTTAGCATGCAAATTAGACACACTGTAAGTGTAGAATACACAATGAATTTCAAAATTTTAGCATAAAAAGGAGTATATATCTCATTAATAATTCTATTATTGGCTCCGTGTTGAAATATTTTTGATACGTTGGGTTAAATAAAATATATTATTGTAATTAAATTTACCTTTTCCTTAAAATTTTTTTTAATGTGGCTACTAGAAAAATTTAAATGATATATGTGGCTCAAATTATATTTATATTGGACAGTGCTGATCTAGAGAGATTTGGACAGCTGTGATGTTTTGCCAACCCTTTTATTTTGAAGTGGAATCACCGTTGTATGCACTGAGCACTTAAGAAGGCCAGAGTGCTATACTTGCTACGGACGGAAGAGGAAGATGAAAGAGATGCCATCTCTGCCCTCAGGAACTCATAGTGTAGCAGAGCAGACAGACACACACACACAATTAGGTTATAATATAGAGTTTAGCCAGTTCATGGATGAATGTGTAAGCAAAGTGCACTGAGAACATGGAAGAAAAGAAGGTTCCTGAGTTGCATCTGAACAGACTCATAAATGCTTAAAGAGCAAAGATGACCCATTTCTTTGGAAGGAGTCTCACGTACATGACTGTTGAATGAATGAGGCGATTCCCATCCCATGTGATTGCTCTGTCCTACCAGAATATTACTAGAAATGGAGAATCTCGCTGTCATCTCTGGCTTAGATCTTCTTTTTGCAGGGCCTACGCCTTTCACTAGGAACTTAGACTTGGCTCAAACTTGATTTTCCAGATGGGATTCCTGTGCTTGATGTTACGTGCCAATCTTTTATTATCTCTGATAAATACATAGTTGTTCATATCAAGTTTGTCTGGTAAGCAGAAGAAATAGATGTATTATATATTCCTTCTTAAAATTTCTAATATTTTGCCAGAGCTTTAGCACTTCCACCCAATAAGTGGTCTGAGATGTTGAAAGGAGAATAATTAAGCTTAAGGCCCTTTCTCGGTTTATTTGGATTTACAGTCTTTCATTTTTTTTCATTACTGTGAGGACTTTTCATGCCTACCATTGTGTTCTCTTGTGATGAAAGGATATCAGTTGAAACTCAAAATGTTAAGTCTTTATCCTCTCAATGGGTATTCTTGATTCATCAAAGCAATATTTTCATATCATATTCTTAGCTTGTGTTACCTACAAGCTAAGAAAAAAGTTAGTAATTTTAGATTGCAAATAATAGAACTTTTCCATGAAAATGTCAGCTTTCTGCCTGGTTACATTATTCATGGTTACAAATGAGGCTAGTATGGTTAATCAAATCAATTCACATAAAACAATTTCTCCTGAAGGCAGTGTTTGTGGAAGAATCTCAAAATCAGAGCATTCACCCAGGGCAGAACTTTCTGGCTGAATAAAACTCCTGTTGAATCTGTTCTGGGAGTGAAGATAGAGATGGTGTAGAATCTATACTATAGATAGTAGGTTTGGGTTTGGCAGGAGGTGTTCTAATAAACATCTGCTTTCCCCCAGCCCCTAAAGCTAACTAAGTCTTTATGTCAAGTGCGGGTGAATCATCTGAGCCATAGGTTCTTAATTAAGGACTGATGGATAAAGTTTTGTGGGAGTGCCTAACTAGCCCCCACATCTTCATGCAGAATTTCTGTACACGGATATACATTTTCTTAGGAAACCATTCACAGCATTCATCTGATTCTGAAAGGAGTCTATGATGATGATAAGATTATGAAATACTTTTTTAATGCCTGATTATCATTTACCCCTCTCCCTCAAAAGCCACCCCTCAGCCAAGTTTTATTTACAGCTTTTTCCTAGTAGTCCATGCACATGTGACAGGAGGAGACAGTTGGAGTCACCTGTTCCGATGGTGCTTAACCTTTTGTAAGGGCGGTGGCATGACTTTGAGAATCTACAGGACACTATGGACTCCTTAACCAGAATATATTTAAATCCACAAAATCGCAATGACATTCGTGGATGTCCTCCTGAAATTGGTCTTTGACTCGATTAAAGACTGCTGGTTGATTCCCTTTAAAGAATACAAAATCATTGTGCTATGGAGAAGAAAACCAAGGGTATTGTGTGTCCACCCACAGGGTTGATGGGATTCTACTTTTTGATATAAGGATTTCTAGTTTTCATGCATATGTGGGAAGGAAGAGCATGCCTCTCTCATATTATGTATTTTATTTTATATTTTCAAATTAGAAATTTTGACAGCAAGGATGGACAATAGGTCATTCTTATCTTCTGCTATCTGAGTAATCTGGATGTGCTATGGACACCTTATATATTTATTAGTTACTTTCTTTTTGGGGTGCTCTAGAGAGGCTTCCCACAGTAGGAAGCCATCTGGAAACTCCTTTTGGTGAAGTAGAGCACCCTTTTGTCATGTAAAACATTTCATATGGCTTAATTTTTATATATCATGTTTTCATAATATGCAGCCTGCCTAAAGATTCTTTTGAAAGCCTTTTTGTGATATCCACCCAGTGGCCACTTCTAACAGCAATTTGTTTATTATATGAATCAATCTCATGCTCAATATTCTAAATATTTATAAAATAAAGACTTTCTGACTTACTTAGGGAGCTCTGCATATGGTTTGTGGCATGGGAGCATGAGTTGAAACCCAAGATGAGAAACCTTTTCTTTTTTACTCTGATCAAGACTCCATCTGCTATTTACTAAGACTAAACAACTGATCCTTCTCCCACCCCAGGTTTTAATCTAAGATATTGTCTGGCATGTGGTAGGTGCTCAATACATATGTTGGATGAGTGGATGGATGACTAGGCTTTAAATCTTATACCTGGAGGCAGCATAATGTAATGGTTCAAGTCTGGCAGACCTGGACTTGAACCCCGATCTCCAATTAAAAAAATATATATCTGTATAATAATTCCTACTTCACAAGGATATGTTGTAGGATTTAATAACATATTGAATTCCAGGTGCTTAAGACAGTGTCTGGCACAATAAAGCACTTGATAAATGGTAGCATTATTAAAGTCTTAGGCCTTAAATTAGAATATCCTAGGCTTTAGTCGTTTACAAACCAACGTCACAATTTTTGTCACATCGATAACTCCCTATTTTATTATTTACTTAATATTTTCTTTAACTGCTTTTTTACTTAAACAACTTTCTTTAATAGGAAATTTTATATCACTTGCTATAAATAACAGTGAAGTTAAATACATAATTCTTAAAATAAAAAAATATGTTTATCCATGTACCTCCTAAAATTGACTTGGGTACCACTAGTGTATACCACACTTAAGTCATTTCCTTTGAGGCTTTTCTCTTGGGCAATAGCCCAGCCTAGGTTATTGATAGCAACGAGACCCGCTCGGGCTGTGGCAAGCCTCATGTCAACAGCAGGCTAGGAAGGGTTGGAACCAGTTGCACCGAATTAATCTATAGGCTCAGAAGTGTAACTTCCACACAGATGTGAAGTCTGAAAATAACCACATGCACCTGCCCCTTTTGTGTTAATTGAGCACCAATAGATTAGATGTTATAGGAACAGTAGAAAAAAGGCGCAAATCTTACCTTTGAGCTGCCTGGACTCTTATGGATGGCTTAATGCTCAGCCCCTGGTTAGGGATGTGGGCTTAAGAATTTCAACTCCAGGCAGTTTCTGAACATGGATCCCAGTTGGGTGAGGAAAAAGATAATTGTTATTACAACTAATTGGCCCCAAACAGTGATTGCATAACCTTGAAAAATTGAGTTCTGGGTAAACTAGTTTCTTTAGAAATTTGCCTAGCCAGAGGTGATTTGCTGAGATGGAATCCTAAAGATTGACTACATTAGAACAATTCCCTTGCCTAAACGTTGAGTTCAAGCTAAGCAAAAGGCAATAAACACTGTTCTACAAAGGAGTGTACTTCAGTGGCACACGTTGAAAAACAAAGATCTGAAAAAGAGATCTGTATTGTGTCACATAGTTGATAAAAGCTAAAGCACCATTAGAAACAGTCTCATCATTCATACTACTTTCCTAATCATTTAAATACATACAGCAAATTTTAGGATACTTGTTAATGACCGTATGGGCATGTTGGTACTCAGAACATTACATGTGGTTTGAGAAATGGCTCTGGATGTGTTTGCCAGCAATCTGATACCAACAATGTACTGAAGAACATCCTCAATTTGGCTGCTCTACACCATTATGCTATTAAAAAAAGAAAGAAAAAAAAGAGGAAAGAAAGAAAGAGAGAGAGAGAGAGAGAGAGAGAGAGAGAGAGAGAGAGAGAGAGAAAGAAAGAAAGAAAGAAAGAAAGAAAGAAAGAAAGAAAAAGAAAGAAAGAAAGAAAGAAAGAAAGAAAGAAAGAGAAGGAAGGAAGGAAGGAAGGAGAAAGAAAAGAAAGAAAGAAAAGAAAAAAGGAAAAAGAAAATTCAGCCAGACATTGCACCATTGGTTAGAAACACCACAGTTTTGAATACATATATTACTAAAGGTAAATGAATCATTAAAATAGTAGAATAAAATATATGACAAATGAACTCCTAAAGTTTGGACTAGAATAAATTTTGCCATCCAAGCAGTACCTTAATCCATTGACCAATAATACTAGTTGTCCATTTAAGTCGCCAGAAAGCATTTATAGTCTTAGAGGAAATGATTGGTAATTAGGACTTACAAGGTTATAAATACATAGCAGGGATTCGGTGATATCATAATAAACCACAAGAGAAGCTAGAGTGGTTTCTAATGTTAGTAGAATCTTGAGAAATATTTAGAGCCATGTTCTCAGCACCACAGATTTTATATTGGGGCGGGGGGAGAGGGGGCGCAGGGAACAGCAACTGGTGTTTTATCAAAAAATGTACAATTCTTTTGCATTAAGGACCAGTGGGAGTATGTGGACTGTCTAGAGGAGATTCGGTTCTGGGTTTGTATAATGCATAAACCTTTAACAAGCAGAATACATACTTAAAAATAAAATGGTCCCTCCTGTCCCTCTCTTAGTTCCCTCATTTCAGGTCTCTTTCCTTTGAATTGATTTGGAATAAATGAAAAAAGACAATGACAGAAAGGTCCCAGGCCTCTCAACTCCTGGTCTCAGTTTGGCTGTTTTAACCCCCTTTTCAGATTCATTATTCTAGTCCTAGATTTTGTTTCCCTACTTTGTTAACCCTGATGGTCGGCTAATGGTGGAGACATTGAAACGGGTGCCAACCCACTTGCCTCCTGGCCTTGCTCCCAGGTGCAGGAAGGGTGGCCTGTCAGTGGGACCCACAAGAGCTTCACTGATTCCAGGACCACAGCCTGGTGACATTATGGCAGTGTCTTATTTGACAGCTGATCTGTAGGCCATTGTCACTGCCCAGCAGAACCGGCCTAGCAGAGCCTAGTAAGGAGCAAGACAATTCTTTGTAAAGTCCATTAGTCCCACAGAAAGTTCCATGGAAAGTGATGTATGCCAAGTGTTGGTGGATGTTAAGAATTGCTGCCTCTTAGCTGCAATCTTGATTTCTGTGCCTGTATCTTGGTGTCAGGAGACTTCGATTACCCTTGACCGTGGCGTTTCTTGAGCTCCTCCTGTGTGCTTTTACTGTAATGTACCTGGTATGTGCAAGGCACTGGGAAAGAAATAAACTGTGCCGTCAACACACCTACATTGATGTCATTAGCAACAGTTAGTTAACGGAGCTTACAGGCAGGGACGGATGTGCCTGGTGTGAAAAACATTGCCAGGATCAGCCCCAGAACAATTTTATTTTTGCACATTTTTGTGGTTCTCAAATCCCTTTTAGATTTGCACCTTTCTTGATTTTAAAGTCTGGAATCAAATACAGAGTCCAACTTACTGCATAATCGGGTAGAGTCAAGGGTGAAAATCAGCACATTAACAACTGTAGGGCACACGTGAGCACATGCAGACACCAGTCAGAATAGACATACACCTCAGGGTTGGAGCAGCAACTGGGAACTCTTGGTGTGGCCAAGAGTTAACCCCACAGTGCCTGGACTTGGGCAGGGAAGGGAGTGGTCTTGGATCTCCCAGGGGAGAATCCAGGGGTCTGGGGGAAGATTCAGGGAGCACAGCAGAGAGGGGCTGCGGCAGTGGCTATTTACTAACTTGCACTAAAATTTTGTTGTTTAACCTGGTGAGGCCGTAGTTTTGTGTACCAATCAAAGAGCAGCCCTCGGTATAGCCCTGGTATCAGTGTGTTAACACAGGGATCAGAATCCTTCTAGATTCTGTTTGTAGCTTACTGGAAGCCCACCCTACAATGCTTAACTGAATAGTGCTCTTCAAAATACATCGACTAAAAATAGTTTCATCTGCAGTGTGAACATAGTTTCATATTTATACTAGCATCTGGCCTAAGGAATTGAATACTCCATTCTTTAAATAGCTTCACTCCAGCTCTTGAATACTCTGAGAAGAAAATCTCCCCCAGTCAAACACCTTGTTTACATAGCCATGTTTAAATGCAAATAAGATCACTTTTTAAAATGCAAAAGAATATTAATTTAGGAGGTATTGGGGTTTGGGGGGTATTCATTTGGGATGATGGTGAGAGAAGGAAGGATTGAATAGAGATTGAGCTTCAAATATGTCCATTTGTTAAAAAAATTTCCGAGACTGTTTAAACTTTTGCATTTTACTAAATTTGATTCACAAACATGTAAATCATCTGTGTGAATTTGGGGTGACTTCTATACCATCACATGTGAAGCCAGTTAGAATGGAGTTCTTGGGAAGAAAATTTATGCTGCTGCTAATGCCCAACAATAATAGAAATATAAGCCTAGATATACTTTAACTTTTTCTACTAGCAAATGCGTTGGGGCCAGAAATCATTTGCCAGCAGGCAATGAATGTACTTTTGTTAGTCTTAAGGGGATACTAATGGTTAGTCCCCATGAAGAAAAACGTGAAAATAACACACTAAAAGGTAAACATTACGAATGGATGGCTAATGATTAGCTGTTATAGTCCAAAGGGGCAGGGTATTTTTTTTTTATAGTTTTATGACCCTTGCCCAGCCTTTATTGAGTGAACATTATATATTCAGAGTTATATATTTCAAACTTACACCTCCTTTGAACATCCTCTTTTAAAGATCGTAGCAAATATTCTACTCATTGTGTTTTGTAGGGAGAAGGATTTTAAATGTATACTGGTTTTAACATACTATTGAAGACAAGGAACAGACAATTATTTTTTTAAATCCAGTTCATGAACCCATAGAGTGGGATACAATAATAAATCTTTACCCTCCCCTTGCCCCACCCATCCTGAAAATTAAGTAAGGACCCTACAGTTGTTCTGTCAGCTTAATGAGTTAGTATTTAGTACTTTATTGCTGCAGGGTAGGCAAGATACATCCCTATCTGTAGTGAACAGCTTTTGTGCACATAGGCCAGTTCAGAAAACTAAAAATGTTAACCGGTTGCATTTTTTTCTTTATTTAAAACAAAAATGGCTTTTTTTTTTAAGTCCCTGGGGGCTCTAGTTTTACAACTTAGATTAACTACTTTAGTACATAAAAGAATGTCAGTAGAACATTGCCCACTAAAATGTTAACATGTGGGTATATTTGAGGAGTGTAACATAAAGGCAACTTTTCAGTCATTGATGTTGAAATTAGATTTGAGGCCATGGGTTGTTCTTCACGGTCTAAGAAAGTAAATGCTTTGGCTGAATGAAAACTATGTATATTCTCTGGGAAACATTGAAATGTCATAATTTAAACACCACTTTCATTCTTTACCAGTGGGACTTTTCTAGATAAAAATCTAATCTAATTCTAAGTCATCCTTCTAAAATGTTTTTCCTATTACAAATGTAATATCTTTTTTTATTGCAGAAGGGAAAGACATGCAAAAAGAAAAAATAAAAATCATTCATAGTCCCACTACCCAGAGGCTACCACTGTTAACAGTTTAATTCCAATTTACTATATTTTCTTGATCTAAGATGCCACTGGTTGTAAAGATGCATCATTGATTTCACAACAGCTTTTGGAGAACAAGAAACAACTTCATTCCAAATATAAACATAAATTTTAGATACATACCGAGTTCAGAAACGTAAAAAGTGGTAGAGGGAGCCAGGGAGTGCATTTTAGAATTGCTTTTAAACGGCCTGTCTTCCCCAAGAAGCCATACTGCTCCCTGGGTTCCCAGCTGAGTGTGAATTCTTCCCCAGTCCTAGATTCGCAGAATTGTAAGGAAAAGCTACGATTGGGCTTAATCTCATTTTATATACATCACAGTAATCCTTCCATTGTTCTTCCAGTGATACTGAGTTTACTTACCTTACACAGCCATGGATTTGTTGCTGTTGTTGTCGGTGACATGTTCTGAATTTTAGAAACTTTTTTTGTTTTTATATTGAACCAAATACTATGGCTCTGCCACCTTTACCCATTTGGACCAGTTCCCTAAGTCTTCTCTCATACAAGTGCTTTAGATACTTTAAAGGCAGTTTTCATGTTGCTTTTTCAAAAATTCCTAAAATCTTGTCATTCTGACATCTTTTTATTTCTAGGTTAAACATCCCTGGTGCTTTCAACCCAGAGTATTTTATACTCTTCTTCTGTTAGTTTGCTTCAGTTAATCAATGCCCATTTAAAAATAGTCTGCAGTTTTATGAAGTACTTTCTTTTGACTCATATAGAAATTATGGTTCACTAAGAACTAGGTCTTTTTTATATGAAATGTTGTGAAGATGGGCAATCATCATCCTATTCTTATACAATATTTTTTTTTAAAACTAAGTTTAAGACTGCATTTTTCTTATTACCTTTAGCATTATTTGCTTTCAGCCAATTTTCAGCTTTTTAAGAGCTTTTTGTTCTTGACTTATACATTTTGATCATGTCTTCCAATTCCATCATCTGCAAGTTTAAGAAATCTCCTATATCTTTACGCAGGTAGTTGATTAAAACAAGCAACCACCTCATAAACACAAGTCATTGTTATTGTTTACATGTAGTCATATTCCTACCTGAATTTCTTTTTAAAGAATATCTTCCTAAATTGACTTCTACTGTCTTACAGGAAGAAATTCATCTTACCGCTCACTATTTGTATCATCCAGATGATACAAATCCAGAGGTCTTATTAGAGTAAAGTTTTTATGAATCCATTGGCCATCAGTGAATCATGTGTCTACCTTACCTTACCTTCAGCCACAACCACAATTCTTTGTAACATAAATAAAGGGGGTATAAGTGGTATTAGACCACACAGTTGACCTAGGTAGATGATGGTTCAAACAGTGTTATGTCATGTGTCCTAATGCAAAAAAAAAAAGTCATTTTCTTTCATTCATGTATTTTCTTACAGAATGGTAAACAGAGCTGGTTGATGGGTAAATGTGCATCTTTCAACTAGGTGATTTATATTGTGTAGACAAACCGCCTGAATATTTAACTCAGTTTTCCCCTTCCAAGTAGATATTTCTCTAGAATGTAGACACAGCCTCCACAGATACCTTTCTGGTCTTTGAATGTTAATGTCTCTGTTAATATCTGTGCCATTTATGACAGAAGAATGATGCTGGCATTTTATTTTGATGAAGTGTTGGAAGTAGAGCTCCATGTAATAAAGGGGTGCTGCCCAGGCCCATGGAGTGATTCATGTAATCTTTTAGTTTGGATATGCTTGTTGTATTCATATAGATAACCACCTGTTTGCACATTCTTACAGTTTTTCATTTTTTATTCATTGGTTTGTTCAGTAAACACTTAAAGACCTATTATTCTCAGGCTTTGTTAGACTTTAGCTTTTTAAAAAGATACGTGAAAATATTCATTTTCTTATTGTATGGAAGTATTGGAGATGGCCCATTTTGTGAAAATTACAGAGGTAAGAATTTGTAGATATACAGATACTCCTAATCTAATGTTCCATAATAATAATAATAGTAATAGTAATAATAATAAAATTTAACATGATGAGCTAGTATACACCCATACAAATATTTATGTTGTATATGTATATGAGTAGGTAAATAAATAAATATGTAAATATATATATTTATTTGAACCAATAACTTCACCTAAACATTTTACTTATCCCTAATATGAATGATGCACTCTAGCATTTTCTTTTCTATATTTAATTTCACTTTTTAAAAATGCTGGTTGCAACCCACGTAATTGGTTCTGTAATCCTACTAATGGACTGTAAACCTCGATTTAAAACATACTGACCTAGAAGTAATCATTTTGCATCATCATGGTTAAGCACACTGTTTTCACATTTAACTAAGTGTTTATGGATCCAAATTTGGCCAACTGTTACTTAGGTTCTCCCAAACCTATTACAATCCCTACAGAACTTGTATTTCTTTTTCAAAGTCTAAAGTGAACCTTTCCTGTTTTTAAGGTACCGTTACTGGTACAGTTCTATACTTTTTGGTAATCTAACATAAAGTATTGTCATAAGTAATTAAGCTGTCCATGTCTAAAATAAAAAGAAAACCCACAATATAGTTTATTTATAACACAGTGCCCTTGATTTAAAAAAAAAATGTGGACGAATTGTTGTTCTTCCCATATACAATGTTTTTAAAGAATCTATCTTCTAGGCATTGTCTGAATTGGCGTGTTACTCCTTGGTGGAGAAAAAGCAATAATTTCCTGCCTCTTCGCCTTGGACCCAAGAAAAACTGCTTTCAACATCCCAAAGACAAAGAAAAGCTTCTATTTATAGGCTTCATGTGGTTTTTAAAGTTTTAACCAAAGTGAATAGAACAATAATAAATTGCTCTCACATTTCTGCCCATAGAATTGTTTATTTAGCATTTTCTGTAAAACAAGAGACCTTCCATCCACATGAAAAGACTGTATTTTGATTGCCTGGGAGATTTGAAATGATTTCTAATCTTGCCACAACTGTCTTCTGCTGTATAAATGAAATGTTTCATTTTCAAAGAGACTGTCAGGATATTCTGAAGATAGTTCCTTCACTGCTCTGCAACACCCCCCTCCCTCAAAAAAGTGCTTTGCTTTGTATTTTCCAAGAGAACAATGGCATTATTTTTTATATTGGAAGATACGATTTTCAGCAAGTTCTAAAATGCCTATTTTCTAGCAGTTTCTTTGTTTTAAGTTGCTCATAGGATTATTTTTTGGTCACTGTCCAGTGTTGCAAGTTTTATGGGATGGTCAAGCAGGGCAGGAATCCTTTGACTACGGAGCAAGAACTGAACCTCAAATATTGTATGCATGCAAACCATTATTTCTTTTTTTGGTGGGGAGAAGGGGTCAGGACAATAATCTACAACAAAACTTTCTTCCTTTGTTGAAATAGGTATTTTCTTAAAAGCTAGACAAACCATACCAAGGAAACTGCCATTTTGTCAAGATGTTGAGCTTATCAGTCAGCCTTTACGGACCTTAGAGCTTAGCATTTTAAGATTGTTTATATCCTCATACGCCCAACATTGCTGAGCTCTAGACTTGCCCAGAGTGTGAATTAGGCTGTTTTTTAATGACACTTGACCCATCCAGTTTTCATGAGAAAATAATCGTGTTTTATGGTCTCACAAAACAAATGAAATTTTCCCCACTCAATTTACTAGATGTTTTAATTTTGTTTAGAAATAGCCTTATGATTCTTTAGATTTTTTTTTCACCTTGAAGTTCTTGATTTCCATGCTAAATTACCTGATAAGACTCCCTCTCTTCAACCAATAAATCCAATAAGAAGATTTTTTTTTCATAAATACACTTAAATAACTGGAATCGTTTTAAGCATACGTTATGGCTTGCCATTACCAGAAAAGTGACTGATATTCAAGCAGAGAAAAATAGTTAGCCAGTCCACTGATTATGTTAACATGATCAGATTTCCAAGCTGCACTTAATCAATATATTCTGCCTTCATTAGCCGTATTGAAATATTGAAACCCTGCCTTGTAATATGAAATTCAGACATACTTATAAATGCCGATACTTTTATTTACTTAGAGTCAACAGTTGATGAAAAAGCTCTTAAATTAATTGACTTTGAGAACAGTGGTCCAAACAGAAACATAATTCATTCGTTTCTATAATTGTTCCTCCCTGCTGTGGACTTTAGCCTTTGGCATCTGATCTTTAACCATAATCTGTGGCTAGATATAGCCAGGGCTTGTAAGAATTCTAAGGTGAATTTGCATTGGATAAGCTTGAGAATTCCAGCTAAAACAAGGTTGACTGAAATCTAAAACTGTAATGTAGACAAAGGAATTGTTATTATACATTAAATGTATGTCGAAGATATAGAAGGATTATTGTGTCTGTTTCAGATGTAATTTCATGCCTGAGAATTTACATTGAAGGAAAAATGGTCTGGATCCCATTAGCGAAAGGCCCTGTTTTGCTGTCAGTTTAATTAAATGGAAACTGCTGGCAAGAGTGCTGAGGAGGTTGATAGAAGCAATACTATTTTGTATGTTGGAACAGGAAACTGTTAAATCTTCCAGTTTGAAAAGGATACAAAAATGAAACCTGTGATTCATTTTTGTTTACAAACTCCCTCCTAGTTTACAATGACCTTAGTGATAAATTAACTACAATAAGTTATACATAGTGTGCAGGACAATGGCTTGATCCCAAGATATGTAATGCTAATCTCTGATGAAGAAGGTAGAACTTATTTTAATGTGACTTTTCTCCTAAACAATGCATTCTTCAACAAAAGTAATTGTTTCCTTTGGTTTATTTTTCTGTAAGTAGATTGAGAAGACAGGGAGGGGTATTTGGTTTGCTTTTAAAATGTGTGTGTGTGTGTGTGTGTGTGTGTGTGTGTGTGTGTGTGTGTGTAGCAAAAGAAAGAAGAAAAGGGGAAAAGAGTAAAAGAGAGACCCTGGAACAGTGATTTATCTAAGTGTGTTTGGCATCCTGCCTTTTGGCTGGAATTTTTGAGAGAAACATATTTGGTTTACTTTAATGGGCAAAAACTCTGAACCTCATTTGTAGAAAAAAAGAGCATGTTTTCTTTTCCCCTTTTCAGTTTAGTTTTTACATCTTGACATTCTAGAAGTCTTTTAATTGAATAGTAATTCTGAATTTAGAGCTGGAGAAGAAGGAAATTTAAGTGGGTCCTCCTCCTCCACCTCCTTATGTTTTAGAGAAAAGGACTAGCTGATCCCAAAGTTTTATCTTTTTTCACAGCCACCCTTTGAACTGGCACTAAAAAATGACTGTTTAATTTTGCTGAGACACTGTAGCTCTCTTTGGGCCTTGGACTGTGCTGAGGGTTATGTCTGTGTCTATCCTAATAATTTAAATCAGTATTTGTTATTGAAAGGAAATTTTCAATCTCAGTAAAAAAAAAAAAATAGCCAGTGAAAGTATTCCATATGATACTGTCATGGTGGATGCATGACATTATGCATTTGGCAAAACCTAGAACTATATGGCACAGAGAGTGGACCCTAATGTAAACTATGGATGTGATCAATAATAATGTATCAATATTGGTTCATCAGTTATAACAAATGTATCACACTAATGCAAGATGTTAAAAATAATGTTTTGCATGAAGATACCACCAGCAAAGAAAAAAAAAAAAAAGTCAGTGGTATGTAAACTTAAATCCAACTTTTCCCACATAGTTTGGTGTAGCTGATTTATCACGATTATCAACTAAATTATATTTATTGAATTTTCATCCCTTTACTAGGTTTGTTGAGGGGGATTTACCAGAGTAATAGAAACATAACAGTTAGGTACATGATTTCAAAAAGATCTAATCAAATATTTGGATCATCCAATCCTAGAGAATTTATGTAGAGTCATGTTCTTTCTCTATGTCCACATTTTTTCTTCATCTCTTCTAATTATGCTTATTTTCTTATAATACGACTCATGCATACTTATCATGTTAAGACAATACAAAGAAGTAGAAAGAAAAAATTTTAATTACCCATAATAGCACCATGCTGAACTAACTAATGTTGCTATTTATTGTCTTAATCGTTCCAGTCTTTTCTTTTTGTCTGCTTATATGAGTTTTTTTATTGATGCAATATCTTCAGTTTTATATCAGACTTTTTTTTACTTAATGTGCTCTTATATACACAACAGATATTCATCTGCAGTATCATTTTTAGTAACGGACTCTACTATATTCCATTATACAGAAGTGCCATTTATCTGGCTATTCTCCTATAGTTAGACTTCGGGTTTTTTTCTTCTAGCTTGTGACTATGATAAACAGTGTTCTCAGGAACATCCTTAAAGTTATATTATTATCTATATCCTTGATTATTTCCTGAGGATAAATTGCTAGAAGTGGGACCTGTGAGGTCAAAGATCAGACCAGAATTCTGAAAGTTTTGATGGGTCAAATTTTAAAGAACATTTTTGGAATACCACTGGTTAAATCATAAAGAACATTTTTAGTAGAATTAGGATATCATGTATATTGAAAAATACCTCAATGCTTGGCATTGCTGAAGCCAATGTAAAATGAAAAAATATGTTTTAAGTTTCTAAGGAAGCTGAGCAAATTTAGATCTAACCAATCTTGGGAAGACTTGTACTTTGTGTGTAGAACATGTTTCTGTAGCCAGAATTCTATCTCACGTGCTCACACCATGATTAGGAAAAACAACACAACTCTAAGAGAGCTCCTAACTGCTCCCTTCTCCAACTGCCAGAACCTCCCACAATGTCCCTTTGGGGCCATATTTGTACCCAGAATTCCAATGGAAGAGACACACACTCTGCCTTTTAGAGTATTCTAACTCCATACTGTGGCTGTGTGTGCCTATGTATTGGGTGGCGTTGTACTTCCCCATTCTCTGTGTTCTCACAGGTGAATATAGGGGACCCACATTAGAGAACTAACCAATGATAGGCTGGGGCATCTTTGAAAAGGTTAATCTGAAAGGCTGTTGCAGCCAATGAGCATTTATCCTGATGATGTCACAATTATGATATCAGAGGCTCCGGGAGTTTATTATGAAATTACTCAGAACTAAAAATATTCATTCCACTCTTAGTAGCTTTTTTGAGTGTGACAAAAACAAGGATAAATTGAAGTTTTAATAAAATAGGACTGTGTGTGTTGCTACAGGTTCCTAAAGATCATTATTTTGAGTACTGTTAAATTAATACACAGGCACATGCACACACACAGACGTGTGTGCACACACACACCAGATGCTGGTGTAAAAAGCAGTAGGGGGAAGCTTTTAATCTTTGTTACTGATAGTCTGTGTGTATAGTTTTATCTAAAGAGTATGGTTTACCAGCCATTGTGGGGCTGAGCTTTAAGGCCACTAAAAAGCTTTTGGTCCTTAAAAAATAAAATGAAATATTCAAGCAGCTAGTTTAATTTCTTTTTTCTCCACTTCATGACAGTATTTCAAATAATTAGGTTGATTTATGATTACAGATAGTTTTAAAATGTAGGATGCTTTAACAGTGCTGTGCTGTTTTATTGTATCTGGCCTTATCCAATTATAAAATTGAGTTTAGTCATGTAATGATTCTCTAACTAAAATATCAATCATGGTGAATAGACTTTTGCGATGTATATACTGTGAATCTATTTTGAGCTTCCCTCTTTAAGGCACTCTCACATCTGAATGTGCTTACTTGGCTTTACTCTTTAACATGTAAGAACACATGAAATTTTGGCTAAATTTAGCCTCCCGAGCTAATGCACATGCTTGGTGACAGCAAAGGGGGAGGTTTTGACGACGAGCAGGATATGATAGACTAGAGTAATTATTTCCGCAAGAAAATGAGCATCTTACATTATTTGTACAAATAACACAAAGTGATTATTTGGCTCTGTCATTGTAATGAAACAATAAAGATCATATTTAATTTAAAACAGTATCCCCCAGGGTCTTCTTTTTTATTCAGAGCATTTTTGGCTACTAAAACAAACATGATTTGCTGCTACAGTTAACAACAATTTTAAAGGAGAGAGAGGAAGGGGGAGAGACCTTTAAAGAGGGAGAGAGGGGAGAGGGGAGAGGGGAGAGAGAGAGAGAGAATTTTTTCTCTTTCCATTAACTCTAGCATTCCAGAAATCACGATAAGGGCATGTGGGACAGGAATGTTGAAATAAGTCTCTTAATGAAATAAGTCGCTTATTTCACTATTCTTTCCATATTGTTCGCATAACTGTTTATTTACAATAATTTGAGTAATCTCAGAGTTCCTCCTAAAGGCTTTTTTTGGCCTGGATAAAAAGTGCAGCTTTAAGATATTTCTCCTAAAATAAATTTGAGACGGTCTCATTTATAGTCAGCAGTGCCTTGATTACTTGCAGACACACTGGAAATTTACATGCGCTTTTCTCCTTTATAAAACACTGATCTGTTCATATCATTAGTTCCCTCATGACTAGCGCTTGGCTGCTTGCCAAGCAGTCTAAATCTGTAGTTGTAAATCGTGAGTTGAAATAGCAGAAAGTGGATTTGTAACTTAAAAAGTGTAAACAGTTTGGAAAATGAAGTAATTTTGGAGTATGATTGATTGCCTTGTGATTGTACTTTAAATTAGCCTGGGGTCTCGGGGGCAGATATGTGCTCTAACTGCTTATTATACATTTTCAGTTTTCGAAGGAATAATAGCATTGTTGGTAGGCTTTTAAACAATGTATGCATCTCCTGGAGTGACCTTTTAGGAAATGAATGGTTTTATTGTGTGTCCATTACTTTGCCTGAAACAACATTTTTGAGTTATTAATTTGACTTGTTCTATAAATAAAGAATTCAAAATGCAAAGCAGCTGTGCAACCCAGAGCACAGTATATCATGCTTGTGCTTCAGAACCACTGTTTGAGATTGATAATTCAGAGAACAAATGGTTTCTTGGGTGATAAATTAATAATGTTTTCTGGAGCCTATGGTTACCAAAGATTAGCCCTTCAATATTGCAGAAGCCAAAAATTATTATTAAGGAGGACAATCGATTAGTTGGCCTTCAGGGGCACTGGAGGTATAGGTCTGCTTTTGTTAAGGGATCTCAATTCATCTAATGGCATAGATAGAAAGTTGGAATAGCCCGGTGGGTAATTTCTGGGCAAAATATAGCAGCTGTGATAAAGCAGAAAGATCTGGAGTCAGAAGCCTGAGCCTAGATGTCTCTT
>NW_006438113.1:19716628-19736757 GCF_000325575.1 Pteropus alecto | reverse complement strand
TACCAGCTGGGCAATTGCAGGCAAGTCACTGAGCCTCCCCTGATCCTCTTTTTTCCCCCACCAATAAGATGGGTATAAGAATTCCAACCTCACAAAATTGTCGTGCGATTCAAAAGAGACAAGATGTGAAAGGATTATGTAAATGTAAAGTGCTCTGTAGTGCATATCATCATCACTATCACCATCATCATTATTATTGCTACTACTATTACTATTGTGTTATTATATTGCTCAGGTAACTTTGCCTGTTGATGTTGTGAGAGGCTCATAGATGTAAATTTTGAGCAACAGTCTCATTCACTTTTTGTTCTCATAAGAGACAGGTCTAGGAATCGTTTTCCTGTGCTAACACTAGAATTCTAGTTTTTGTTTATGGGAACAATGTTCCCAGTATAGCTTTTTCTTTGTATTTTTACTTTTCCTCATTTAATTCAATATTTCTTGGGGATCACATTTTATTCCCATGTTTAGAGATGAAGAATCTTATCTCTTAAGCATTTATTGGAGCTTTTACTACATATCAGGCAGATCCTGTGTTAGGTATAAGAGACACAGTGGTGAAAGTATAGCCTTTGCGTTTGCCAGTGTCTGAGCCTCAAGCGGCACTTTCTAATAGAACTTTCTGTGATGATGGACCTGTTCGGTATCCACTTTTCAAAAAGGGACCATCAGCCACATGTGGCTATTGACCACTTGAAATATGGCTAGTGTGATTGAAAAACTGATTTTAAATTTTTTATTTGATTTTATTTTAATTTATTTAACTTTCAGTAGCTTTATGTGGCTAGCAGCCATTGTATCGGACAGCCCAGCTCCAGAGTAAGGATTGGCTAGTTTAACTGCCAGGTTGGAAAAGTAAACCTAAATATTTATAAGTACAGGGAGACTACATTACCCATGTTTTTATCCTCCTTAAAGAGAAATAATGCCAACGCTCAAAAAAAATTGCATTTGGATAATTCTAGTGAACAAAATGGATGAATTGCTCTTTAGTGTATATGTCGTTAAAACAGGGAATGGGTATGTATCGATGAAAAAAACGAATAAAATACTCAAACAGGGTCTAAACTCTGGTGAAAAAATGGTGGTGCTGCTGCAACAGGACTGCTGGCCGGGAGGAAGCCCCAGCCAAGCCAGCGGGGGATGCTCATTTAGCCACCCCTGGGGAGTGAAAGCAATTTGGGGGCATCGGTACCCAACAGTTGTAAGTGCAGGATTTATAAACATTGAACTACAAAGAACTTGCTGCCCCACAGAGAAAATGTAGTGCTTCGCATCTTCATTTTGTGTTATCAAAATACATATACGTCCATGGGATGGAAATATCCAAAGCTATTGGGTGTGAAATGCAGCCTTTCAAGACCTGAACACACCACTCCTTGGGAGAGGGCCATGCCTGTCCAGAGTACGCACGGCCTGCTCCCAGCCGGTACTGCATCTAGACCTCGTGAGCATTGGACAAGTGATGCATCTTTCCAAGCGATCGGGTTCCTCAAAGTCCTTTCTTAGTTCCTACATGAGTGAGTTTCCTCTGGGACAGGAAGCAGCTTTTGGCTCTGTGAAACAGTATTTAAATACTTGTGGTGAAAAGTCTAATATTAGAGTGGGAACAGAGAGACTTTAGACATCATGGAATACGATCTCCTGATTTTGTTTTCATTTTTTAAATTCAGTGTTCCCAGTTGAGCAGCGGAGATCTTACTAAGAATTTCAGAGTAGATGGGAGAGGGGTTGGATTAGATCCACATTCCATACACAGCTATAATGTCATCATTTCTACCTGATGCTACTCCTCTCCTCCGACTCATCAACTAGCCACCAATGGGAGGTATCCCTCCCCACCCCTCTCCCAGACAGAACCCATCTTTTGCATAGCAGCATTGCTCAGGCCCAGCCCCTTCAACTTGTTGTCCCATCTCCAGGCCTTTGGCAAACAAGGGGCTTACCCTTTCTCCAGGGCCTGCTTATCCAGGAGCCACGGCAGGCTCAGTGCCTAGGGCCCACAATACTTTAGGGGCCCACAAAAATGTTTCTATTCCTTTTAAAATCAGAGGAAAATACAATGACCTTTTCAGAGGAAGAAAATGTTTTAGCATATAATATTTATATATTTGTCTTTATAGCAATGCGGTCCTAAAATACAATTTTTAATATGTTCCTATGGGAGAAGGGGCACAGGGAGGCACATGTGTCTAGGAGTTGACCGAAGTCAAAATGCAGGGCTGCCTTTCCGCAGCCCCACCTTCCGTAGAAGGCAATGTCCCCATCATTTTACAAAGGAGGAACTTGCACACCAGAGAAGGGATTGAATTTGCCAAGATTAAAAAGCCAGTGTCTGGTACATAGCTCCCTCCTGAATGTTGCTTCTTAAAACTATTTATTCTAGGTCTGGTTGCTTCTTAAAAACTATTTATTCTAGGTCTGGTTGCTCCCAACCGTAATGCAATTGTACATTAATCAATAAAAAATTTCCTGTGGAACAACTGGGAAGGGTGGGGAGGAGAGAAGCCCAGCAAATGTGAATTGTTGTTTATTTGTCTCTCTTAAATAATGTTTCACGATAAACAAGCTGCAAATGAAATGAATTGTATTATAACCATCTTGGAAAAATAGCTACTGATCTCATGAATTCATCAAGCTTCCTGGTTCCAAAGGCCTCTCTTAAAATAATAATAAGTGTCGTGTGCTCAGTAAATACTACCTGCCTCCACTTAGTGGGCAGCGAAGAAATTATAATTGCAAAACCAGAATGGGCCCCTCCTACCTTCTCTGGAGGTGGCAGATTCTTTGCTGACCCTGAACAAGAAGGAGGACTCGACTCATGGCTTCCTGGGACAGTGACTCCTGTCCTCTCTTTTATATGACAACCGGATCCCAAATGTCATCACTTAGCTGATAGGTTGCTCCTCTGGGCGTCTCCCATGCCCAGCACACAGTTCATAGCTCTGGTCTTTGTACTGCTTCAATGGCAGCTCCCTTTGTGTCATAGGTTAATCTGGGCATAGGCTTCTCTCAAAAGTCCTAAGCAGTGGTTATGACTGAGGGCTATGGAATCAGACAGAACTGGGCTCCAGAGTGACCTTGGCCAAGCCGCTTAATCTGTCTAAGCCTCAGTTTCCTCATCTACAAAATGGAAGCAGTAAACATATCCCTCACAGGGTTGCTACAATGATTAAATAAACATTACAGGCTTAGCGCTTGCCTGTCAATAGTGTATCTTCAATAAAAGGCAACTCTAGTCTATCAAGATGGGGTTTGACAACCGAACATTCAACAGGTAGCCTGAAGATTTTTATTTATATTTTTCTTTAGTTTTGCAGCAAACCTTTTGATGACTGCAGTGTTAATAACCATCAGGAAGAGTGTTTGGCATTTTGCAAACTACACTGTATTTTACCTGTCTAGGTGTGTGAGATCTCAGAAAATTGTTCTAAGTTAGTTGCACTTGAATGTTGTCAGAGATGAAGCAAGTTCATCAGTTTTAAGATCTTCTCAAAGCCTACGATGTATATTTCTCAGTGCAGATATCTTAACACCTGTCCATTGTATGATGTGGGACATACGAGGATGCATCAAGCAGAAAACAAACACCTAATGTAGGTGTCACCAAGCTCCATTATCTCTGTCAGACGTCCATGGCAGAAGAGGTGACTTCAATCTGAGTTTCTGAAAGGTTTCACCAACTGTCTTTATAGAGTCTTGTTTGAAAGAAATGGCATTTTAAAATGTTTTTCCTTTTGCAGGTTTAGAATTCTTATTTAAACCCATGTAATGAGACACTTTGAATAAAATGTAGTCATTCTCACTTTTCCATGTGTTAGAAGAAGTAGCATCACAGCTAGAAAGTTGAGGTTAGATTGAGCTGGTTATTTTCGCACTGACTTGTAACCTTGCTATGTGCTCCTAGTTTTCACAGTGTACCACATAGGTGAAATTTTTTTTGTGTCTCATGCTAAGTAAATTATCCTCTAGAAGAATTAAGAGGGCTTTTATTTCATTGTGAATTTTGAGAGAGTCAGAAACCTCGGAACTGAGCAGAGCTGCTGGGCCAGATCTCTCCCCCTGAGTCTTCCAGGCCCTCTTCATATCCTGAGAACAAGGTTCTCCATTTTTCTAGAATGCTCTATTCAAGCAGATGTGTAAGGTTTCATTAAAGTATGAGGGGTTGTGAGGTCAAGGGAGTCTTCACTTTATCTTTCACATCAAGGATATATTTATATTTTAGTTCTGAAATTTTAAAAAAAATTAAGTATGTATGAGTAAAGAGAAGAGAATTATCTCATTTCTTCTGGTCTCTTCATGGTTGCCCTTGAAGGAATAACTCATCGATTGACACAGAAGAGCATTTTAGCTCAAGATAACATGCGGTGGAAATGTCGTCCACTAACCTGTGCACGAGAATAGTTGTCCCAGCTCTGAAGCCCAGCTCAGTGAGTGAAAGGCAAGGGGAAACTTGCCGGTGAGGAAATGGCAATGGAAGCCCCTTGTTTTGGTTCCCCTTATTGTGCATAAGGGGATGAGGTTTTTACTTCCAGATTTCAAAGCATGAGTAAACTGATAATAAGAAATAAGCACCCAAGATGGTAAAGTATGTGGCTTTTTAATCTAGAAACAGGCCCCCTAAACAGAAAAGACTGGGGATAGTTTTAAATAATCTGACTGATTTGAAAGATGGGGGAAGGAAGATGGAGAGATCTGATGGAGCTCAGGTTCTTTCTTGGCTGTGTAAGACCATGGATTGAGGGTCTTCAGATGCTGCTCAGGTGTGCCTCTGACTAAATCCTTAGAATAACTGGTGTTGGAAGTCTTTTAAGCTTCCAGATTTGTTATTGGAGCAAAGCAAGGGTGTTTTGGGTGTCCAGCTAGACTCGAAGTAAGGAGCCGAAAGTGTAACGGCCAATAAAATGAGAGCTGAATGTTAATTTTAGGCAAGAGCAGACCTCTGTTTCCTAATGCAAGCCCTTCCTTTCCTCTTCCCAATTAGAACTGAAGAATTGCAATGGCTTTGTCTTATGGTAGGATGAGAGAGAGAGAGGATTTTCTTAAGGAAGGAGACAAACATGGAATTTTTATAACATGTAATATTTGCTGGTATTTAAGTATACTTTGGTGGCATCTTGGCTGGTGTTCAGAGACTCTTGAAATAGTCTTGATTGTGAAGAGTCACTAAATGGAGCTGTTAAATTGTGCTTTGCAAATTACATTTAGCTACAAAGTACTGGTTCTGTCTTGGCCTCATGAATGATAACACCTATTATCTAGCTGTTCTCTGTCCACATCCCACCTAAGGGGGTGGGGGGGACAAATAGGGTTAGAATTTCGGTTGAAGCAAAATATATTAATAATATCCTTCATTATTATATGCATGGAGTGTGAAGTGCTTGCCCTGTTGTTGAATATGTGGGTTATTTGCAAGACGAGTGCCAAAAATAAAAATGGAAAAAGAAGCATTGAAATTGTAGGCGATGTAGTTGATGTATCCATTTTTCTTCTGCATGAACCTGGTCATAATCCAACTTGCATTTTTTAAGTCCCCTTTTGTTCAGATTATTTCACTCACTACCAATTTTGAAATTTTCAGACTTAAAAATGAAATAAAAAACATTGCTTTCAGAGCTGGGGCATAACACCTCCAAAATGTAGAGCTCTGTGGTGTGCTTTGCGCATTAGTTCTTCAACCACTGGGCTCAGTAGCTCCCTCTGGAACCCAGAAGCCTGCACTCTAGCTAGTTACAGCTCTTTAATTCCAGCATCTTCACTAACTGAAGATGTGCCTCTTTCCTTTTAAGACAGCAGCAGTAGGCTGTCTTAGTAGACCTGGACACTGGGCTCAGATCCATTCTCCATGCCTCCTTAGCACTGTGACTGCTGGCAAGTCACTTAATCTTTTTTATATCTCAGTCTCCTCATATGGAAAATGGGGAGAATAACTTCCTGTACGGTTGTCTAGAGTAGGATAAAAGATATGTTCATGACCTACATGCAGAAAGAGCTCAGTGAGTGAGTGTTTATATCTGCCTAGAGTGTGTCTGTGTATCCTTGAGAACTCAGCTCAAGCTTTCTCTGCCTGAAGCCTTCCTTTACAATCCTTTGGTACCAAGGACTTGCCTCTGCTGTGACTCTTGTCATAACACTTATTTTGTATATTCGTTCACATGCCCACCACCTCTACCGAGCTGCACATCTTTGAGGAGAGGGACATTGGCTCTTTGATCTTTATCCTCCTGCCACTTGTCACATCCTAATCCACAGAAAGTGATATCTGATCACTCAGTGAATGGATGGCCATTTTGACATGCAATGCTATCTTTTTCGTGATGCAGAAAGTACAATTGTGAGAGCTGCGTATGTGACAAAGGTCAGGTGGTTGTGGGTCTTTGTCCTGGGATCTAAAGTGGGGACATAATGGAGAGAAATAACACTATTGGCTTCACCGAGCCTACAATTTGCATTCTAAGGGGCTAAAAAATGGAGAAGTATGCTGATGAAACATTTTATACAATGGCAATCTCTTTCAGGGATTATCTTCCAAATAAGGCAAAATCAAGCTTCACTTTGGAGATCATTTTGAAAATGAGACTGGAAGGGATACTTTATAGCACAATAAAACAAGAGGTTCGCTTCTCATTAGTTCATAACATCACAGGGATTCTCAAGGCCACTGGCTCACTGGAGGGTCTCATGAATCTGCCAGAGCCTCTCTGGGAGGGTTGGGGCCAACAGAAGACTTCTGGGGTGTAATGCAGACAGCATAATATTTAGTGCCAGATGACCTGTCTCTGTCATGAGCTGGTGATGTTCGGCAAGACATTCATTTCATTGAACTTTCCATGTCCTCTTATATAAAACAGGAGTATTCATAATAGACTTCAAGGTGGGTTCTGGGAGGGTTAGGTGAATCTCAGCACATGAAGGGGCGTTATGAATTCTAAACTGTTACGCAGATAAGTGATTATACTATGCATTATAACCTATTTGTAATTATACAGTGTTAAGCAGGATGTGTATGTAGGATCTATGTAATCAACATTTGTGTTAGTAGTCCCCAAAATATGATCAGAGAAACACTAGCCTATTGAGGTGAGCTGTGAATGACCAAAAAAGGGGGGTAGGAGGAGGGAAGGGGAAGAAGGAAGAAGGTGAGAAGAGATTGATTACATGGTAGAATAAATTTAGGAAAGTCATCATCTTCCCTCCCATAGATTAAATGCCCATTTTCATGTTGAAGACTTTAAGGAAATCATCTGTGTAACTTTGTTAATCGCAGTGTTTTCTATACCGTGGTACCTTCTTCCACATAATACTTGGTAACATGTTCCCTTCTCTCCCCAGGAACTAGTGTTCTTTGGAATACATTGTGAAACAACTTGCAAAGCAGTAATAATAGTGACTATCTATCTATTGAGTGTTTACTATGCCTAACACTAACCTTGGTACTTTACATCTTTTAACTCGTGTATTTTCCTAGGAAAGCACTCTTTTTAATGTCCATATTATAGAATAGGAATGTGAGGCTCTGAAGTGTCATTATTTCCCAGATCCCATAGTTAGTGGTTGGTAAACATCATACTCTGCTTTGTGCTTTTATGTGAAAACTTGTGCTTTCACGCATGCTACCTTGTATGACACATGATTCCTACAAATGATTGAACTATAAGGCTCATGCTTCCCAAACTTATCAAAGAAATTGATCTTTATGCTCACCACTATACTAGTACTGATGTGTAGATAGACTATTGAAGCTATATTATGGAATATGAGGTTTTTAAATATATAACTTATTTTGAAAGGCTTAACTGTTACCAAGAAAAATGGGTAATTCCCATTTTTAGCTTCTGCACCACCTGTGGCTTTCTGGTAGATAGCTCTTACCTTTTTCTCTTAATCCTTCCATATTTATACATCTGACTTCAGGACCTTTCAGACATTCTGCAGTTTTTCAAACTGGTCTTCCGTTTCTTTTCTTCTTGCCCCCAAACCTGAATTTCACTACTTGTTTCAGTAGGTGAATTGGCACCTGGGGTTCTTGTTACAAAGCACTAATCCAGAGACCCAGTTATGCCCAGGAATCTTGATTTAAATAAGTCCCTCTTTGATTCTGATGTGATTGATCCACAGAACACATCCTCTCTTGGTTTTCATTTAACCTCTGAATGTGGGCACATCATACTGAGTTACCACTTGCCAAATGGGAACCCTGGAAGAATAAGCCAACGTTGAAGCAAAAACAGACTTCCACTCAGAGGGTTCAACTGAAGAGATGTTAACAAAGGGAAGACTTACAGGGGTGTGGTTAGGGTGAAGAGAACCAATAACGGAGGTTGAGACATCCAGGGTCTAGTAATATCAGAAGCAGGGGAAGGAAATAGTGTTACATGATGAAAGCTGGAGTCCTGGAGGACTCGTAGTGGTGGTGGGCCACAGCCGTAGCCAGAACTGTGGTGCCGAAGCTGAGAGGTGACAGGGAAGAAATACCCCAACTTCTCTCTTTCCCACCATCTGATCTCCCGCTGATGTCTTCCAATTGCTGAACTAAGCAACAGCCAGAATGTGAGGGACCCCAGTATTATAACCTTCAGGAGTCACACGGCAAGGTAGAGAGACTAGGTAATGGATCCAGGTGTGTAGGGTAGGAGGAGTATGGGATACCAAATAGTGAATAACCAGAAAACATTAATTTGACATATGAATTGAACATTAATTGAAATTATCATTAATTGAAAGCCTACCATGTGCTTTACTTTTATCTATCATGTAAGGGATTCAAACATGCTAGAGACTCAGCTCCTGCCCTTTAAAGAGCTCACAGTCTGGAAAGGGGAGCCTAACACAATGAAGTGCCAAGAGTAACTGTATCTTAGGAATTAAGTTGATATTAGTGATCTAAAATAATAGATTTCTGGAAGCAATAATCTTTTTTCCAGAGCAAGGGTAAAGAGTTACAGAAAGTAAACAGTTCAGACTAATGGGCCATAAGATCTCTCTCATAACTACACAACTCTGTCACTGTGGCACAAAAACAGCCATAGACAGTATGTCAATGAATGAGCATGGTTATTTTGCAATAAAACTTTATTTATAAAAACAGGCATCAGGCCAGATTTGGCCCATAGTTTGCCAACCCTTGCTTAACATAAACCATCTCACAGAAATATGTAAGAGATGCACAGAACGAGAATCTATAGCACTTATAACTTGTGGTACAAAACCACAGAATTATAACTGGAATTAATATATTAGTCACCAGCAATGTGTTTATTGTGTGTTTTATGAGAACAGGGAAGTACGTTTGTATATTAGGGATTGGGAAAAGGGAGATTTTTGCAGTGGAAATGATTTCCAGCGGATGATAGGTATTATGGGAAATGTGAATAAACCAGATTCTTCTTCCTCCTGTCTTATATCAGCTTACTCACTACTAACACTGTACAAAAGGAAGTAAAACAGAGCATATCCATATCATCAGCTTTCAATGATGTTCTTCCACTCTGCACTGTGAGAGCACATTAGAAGGTGCCAGAGTTTTTATATGACTGCACCGCCGTGAGATTGAATAGTGGTTTCAGTTTCCAGTAGGTTTTATAAGTATCTCTTTCTTTCAGATGTTAAACTAATTTTCGTATTGCTCACACTAGAAAAAAAGAAAGAAGAAAGAAAAAAAAATACCCATTCTGAATGACTGATGTTCTCCTGGCATTGTGACAGAAAATAGAGTAGACAGTTTGTGGAAACGGCATCAGGTGAACTTGTAGCTAGTTACAGCAGGAGAATAAATATAACCCAGAGACTCTTACCAGGTTTTATAGTTCAAGCCTTTATTTTTTTTAATTTCACCTTGAATTGATTATTATCATTCACCAGAAACCAAAGGTGGTGAGCAAGGATATGTCCTAAAATAATGACCCAGGGTCACTTGCTGCTTTTTGGCCTTTGTTGGGTTTTGGTTATTGGAACAATGAAATAACAGCTACTCGAGTGGGTTTTTCTCCTGTTTTGTTCTCTTCTCCCAGTGGTGTTTTTGAATCTCTTCTCTTAAGATTGTAGGAGTCTGGGATTGAAAGGCACTGTGGGGACTGTGCCAAATACTCAGAATAGCCCCATTTTTACCAGCTGCCTCTTCAGGCCCAGGTATCTAACACAGTGGTCCTCAAATTTCTTTACTGGTGAACTCTTTAAAGCTATGTCATCCAATATGATAACCACTAGCCACATGTGGCTATTAAACCCTTGAAATGTGGCTTGTCTAAATTAAGATATGCTGTAAATGTAAAATGCATACCAGATTTCTAAAACTTAATATGAAAAAAAAATAATGTAAAGTATCTTACCAGTAATTCTCCATACTGGTCATTTGTTGAAAGAATACTTTGAATATATCGGGTTAGATAGAAATAGATTTCAAAAAGAATGTACCCTAGAGAATCACTAGCACTTGTGCCATAAAATAAGACAAAATATTTTTGCAATATGTACAGAAATCATTATGTTGCATACCTTAAACTAATACAATGTTATATGTCAATTATATCTCAATAAAACTGGAGAAGGGGAGAAAAAATGTGCATTGCATTATTGCTTTTAATAGTAAAAATTTAAAGCTAAAAAAGATAAAATAGGTTATTAAAATTAATTTCACCTGTTTTCTTTTTCCTTTTTTAGTGTTAATTACATATTTGGCTTATGTTATGTTTCTATTGAATAGTGCTGCTCTAAAAGACTTTCAAAAACTGTACATATGCTTTTTCCCAATTTTAGGTGGACATCTAAAATTTTTCATCATAAGTTTGGATAAGTTTTTTTTAATAGGAAGTACAAATGTTAAACATGATGTAGAATGAAATAAGATGGTGATTGAGTATAAATATTTTATGTGATTTGATAAAATCTTAACTTTTAAAGTCTGTATTTACTATAGTATAACAGTTCTGGAAAAATTATGTAAAAATTTTAACCCATTATCCAATTTATTTCAAAAAATCTGGTAGCCTTGCAGAGCATTCCAGCTATATTGAAAAGGATCAGCATCATTAACCTTTATTGCTCTGGCTTTTCTGAATTCAGAGCATCTTAACTCAGGCCAAAGTACTCTATTTCTATTGCCAAGCTGCTCCTCTAACAGAAATATGTGGAAGAAGAGAAAGATCAGAAGCCTACAGTTTCAAATGACTTGAGATAGCAGTAAAGAAGGTTTCTCCGAAAACAGTATTTTGATTTGTCTCTTTAGTGGTCCTAATAAGAATGGGGTGGGTGATGGGTAAAGGAGATGGGCTCTATTGAATGCAAGCTCATTTTCCAGCAGATGAATTGAGGAGTGAGTAATAGAGATGTTGAAGATCTGTCCCATTCCTATGTAGGTTCCCCTAGAAAAGTCTTCTTGTACCCTGTGGGTAGGGGTTCACCAATTTGGAGACCACTGATTTAAGATGAGCCACTGATAGAAGATGGAGGCCTTTTCTCTCTTGTCCTTCTTGGTAAGCTGCTCCAGAAGCCCTATGATGATATGAAAGAAAACAGTGCAATCTCTACAACTCGTGTCATCTTAGGATGTGAACTCCCAGAGGTCAGTGCTGTTATACGGAGATGGCTCAGCAATTTGAGGGTGGATCACAAACTCCTCAAGTGGTGAGATTATTCAAAGAACAAAAAACAAAAAAAGGAGTCACCAAAATGAGATGACTGCCTAAACTCTTGATCCTTCATCTATAAAAGCCTGCCAGCCAATGACTGCAACACAGTTTGGTGGATAACTTTCCAGATTCCTTCAGCCTTTTAGGAAGAGCCGCTGGTCCAGAGCCTAAGATGAACTAATGACATGACTGCTCTTACTCTTTAACAGAAGGTTCAGATGTGTATTGCAACACTGTCTTTTGACAGTTATGTTCATCAGTGCTCCTTTGAATGTCTAGGAGGGCTAACAAGAAATTAGGATACTGGTTCTGTGTCCTCCAGGAGTTTGTACTCGAGTTTCTGGTTGAAAGAACACTTCTTTTCCTTCCAAGAAATAACTAAGAGTACCTCCACACAGGAAAAAAAAAACCCTTACCATATATTCCCCTCTTTTTTTATTGTGTAATATATATCTAACTTAACATTTGCCACTTTAACCATTTTTAAGTGTACAATTCAGTGGCATTAAGTACATTCACAATATTGTATAACCATCACCATTGTCTATTTCCAGAACTTTTTCATCATCCCAAACAGAAACTCTGCACCCATTAAGTCAGGACCCCCATTCCTTGTTCCTACTTCCCCAACCCCCACCCCAGCAACCTCCATTCTACTTTCTGTGAGAATTTTCCTATTCTAGATGCCGCATATGAATAAAATCCTACAATATTTATCCTTTCATGTCTGGCTTATTTCATTTAGCATAATGTTTTCAAGGTTTATCCATGTCGTAGCATATATCAGAACTTCGTTTTTTTTTATGTCTGAATAATATTCCATTGTTATTTATATATCATATTTTGTATATCTGTTCATCTATTGATGGACACTGTGTTTTTTTCACCTTTGGGCTCTTATGAAAAATGTTGCTATCAACAATGATGTGAAAGTATCCATTTGAATCCTTGTTTTAAGTTCTTATGGGTATTTGCCTACAAGTGAAATTATAGGGTCTATGGTAATTCAATGTGTAAATTTTTAAGGAATTTCCAGACTGTTTTCCACCATAACTGTACCATTTTACATTCTCACCAGAAATTTAGATTCTCACGAGAGATCCAATTTCTCCTATCCTCACCATCACTTGGGTTTTTTTGTTTTTGTTTTTTAAATAATAGCCATCCTAATGGGTATGTATCTCATTGTAGTATCTCACTGTAGTTTTGATTTGAACTTCCTTAATAATGATGATTGAGTGCTTTTTTATGTGTCATTTGTATAACTTCCTTTGGAGAAATATCTATTCAAATCTTTTGCCCATTTTAAAATTAGATTGTCTTTTCATTATGGTAGGAGCTCTTTATATATTCCAGAAATTAATCTCTTATCAGATGTATTGTTTGCAAATGTTCTTTCCCATTCTGTGTGTTTTCTTTCACTTTCTTGATAGTGTCCATTGATGGACAAAAGTTTTTAATTTTGATGACATCCAATTAATCTGTTTTTTTGTTTCTTGTTGTTTCTTGAACTTTTGATGTCATGCTTGAGAAATCATTTTTAAATCCAAGGTCCTGAAGATTTTCTCCTATGTTTTGTAGTTTTAGCTCTTAAATTTGAGTCTTTGATTCATTTTGAGTTAACTTTATATATGGTGCGAAGCAAGGGTCCAATTTCATTTTTCTACCTATGGATATCGTTTCCCCACACTGTTTGTTGAAAAGAATGCCCTCTCCCCACTGGATGATCTTGCCACCCTTGTTGAATCAGTTGATTACACATTTGAAAGTTTACTTCTAGACTCTCTATTCTATTTATTAGATCACATTTTATCCTTATGTAGCTTTGTAGTGAATTTTAAAATAAGGAAGTGTGAGTCCTCCAACTTTGTTCTTTTTCAAGATTGTTTTAACTATTTGAGATTTCTTGAAATTCCATATTAATTGGCCAGGTGCTCCCATCTTTTAAAAAATTGCACAGTTAAATGCAGACAAACAAACAAAAAAATAAGAATCACAGATAACCTCAAAACCTAGAGGCATCCACTGTTAAGATTTTTAAGCATTAAACAAAACACCATGGGAAATCACATCATCTAGGATGGCTTTCAAAAAGACAAATAATAACAAGTGTTGGAGAGGATGTGGAGAGATCAGAACCTTTATACACTGTTGGAAAGAATGTAAAATAGTACAACCACTTTGGAAAAATAGCTGGTAGTTTCTCAAAAGGGTAAACATAGAATTACCATACAATCCAGCTATTCCTTTCCTAGATACATAAACAAGAGAAACGAAAACACATATCCACACACTTTTATGCAAATGTTGATAGCATTTATATTCATAACAGCCCAAAAGTAGAAACAACCAAAATGTCTCATCACCTGATACAATGGATAAATAAAATGTGGTATATTCATACAATGGATTATTATTCAGCAATTAAAAGAAATGAAATACTGATACACTCTACAGTACGTATAAACCTTGAAAACATTAGTCTGAGTGAAAGAAGCTAGTAACAAAGAACCCCATATTGTATGATTTCATTTATATTAAATGTTCAGAACAGTGAAATCTTTAGAGACAGAAAGTAGATTAGTGGTTGCCTGAAACTGGTGAGGGACAGGAGATGTGAGACCAGGGGGGTTCAGGGTTTCCTTCTGGGATAATGAAAATGCTCTAAATTTAATTGTAGTAATGGATGCACAACTCTGAATATACTAAAAGCTTGTACACTTTAAATGGATGCATTGTCTGGTATGTGAATTATGCCTCAGTATTACTATTAAACAAAAGACATAGGGCTGAATATATTATTTCATACAGTCCTTTCTTTTCCCTTAATATAACAGAAGCATCTTTGCATAACCTGAAATATTATTTAATATTATTTTTAACGGCTACATCGTTTTAATAAAAATAAATGCAGCATACATATGCATATATGTATGTATGTGTGTGTATAAAATGTTTTCAAAATGCTAGGCATTAGGTAATCAATGTTAGCCAGTTCCATGTTGTTTGGTGTTTAGTTCTCCAAACATATTTGTTTGTTTGTTTGTTCCTGATATAAACCATGTTGGAAATTATGAGATTTAGCCTGATCAGTGTTGACTGTTTGTGAAATAATCATGTCCGTAAAAGTCATGAGAATAGTAGTCAGTCATTTTGTTAAGGCTCACGATTGGATACTATCTGCTGGGGGACTGATGTGTGGAAGTTAATCATTTAGCTATTGATCTGCCCAGTATCATACAGTAAATAGATTTATTCATTAGAATAGATTTATTCAATAGAATTTTGGGGGTTCAGGAGGATCTCTCAAATATAAAGGGTTTACAGCTGTTTCAGTACTGGGATTGTGATTCTTGTAATGGTGGCAGGTGTAAGGTACAACTTGAAAAATAAAAAGTCATGTAGCTATTCTTAAGATGAAAGATGGCAGGAGTTATTATGATTAAAGTCAGTAGTGCTAATGATGGTCAAGTTTCCTTTTTTATAGCAACTTTGGTTTATGGTAACCATAAGGGCTGGTTGGAATAGCTCCTAAACCAAAAAAAAAAAAAAAAAAAAGTGAGTTTAATAAGTTCAAATCCAATATACTATCCTTATCTGGGTCACTAGAAAATAAGTAAATGCATAAATTAATCTTCAAGAAAAACTTCTTGCTCAGTTTGAGAGTAGAAGAAATATTTGTCTAAGCCCTGGCTCCTTGATGGGTTCTCATGGGCTCTTTATATTTTCTTCTTCAGATACTGAAACTCATTTATACTAAAATGAATGGCTGACTGTGGCTTAACAGTTAACCTTGTGAAGGGGAGGCAAGTTAAGGTAGGTCAGGCCCCTTAGAATCACACCCTAACTGTAGCCACCACTTTACCTACATGTCAGCCTGGCCATGTGCTCTCAACAGTAGATATACTTATTGCATAATCCCTGTCTTGTGTGACATTTAAATTTGGCTGAGATGAGCCATATGGAAATAAGATGCAAAATTCTCAAGATGAAATCTCAAGTGGCTCCTGAATGTGGCTTAGAATTCAGTGACCATTTGGGAGAACCTTGGAGGTGGAGCTGGCTTGCTTCCCAGCTGGATCATTTGGCAGTGTTTGGTTTTAGTTTAGCTTTGTATTTTTTTTCTTTTTTGAGTGAGGAAGCAACGGTAAGGGAAGGTAAAGCTAATATTAGCATATTAATACATATTTTTATATTTGCTTGTCTATCTATTTGAAGTGGCTTGCTTTTGGAAACAGCTGGTTAAAACCCTGGATTTTGCATTTGAAATAGTCTTTGTTCTGTTTGCAAACATGCACTGATCTATTTTCCCACATTTCCTTTTTTATAAGTTCTCCAGTGATGTTTTTGTTGCCTATCCTGGGAAGATCTGTCTTTCCATTTATCAAAACAAATGGCAAGCTGGGGACCATTTAAAGTAGTTTTTTTAGTTAATAAAGCCAATCTTCTTGTTCTGTTATGTTAAAAGTACATTATCTTTTTATTGCCAGTTCTGTATGGCTAGGTCTGTTTTCTGTCTCAGCCGTCTCAGGGCTGCCCTGCTTGCTTACTGTGTAGAGAATTACAAAATCATTAAGGGTGGGGCAGCACCAGCTGACTTACAGTACAAACCATTTCTCAAAATAACCACAACAGTGCAATACTGATGTGTAATTTACGTCACAGTATGTTTTTATGAAATAGTTTGTGGCATTTTCATGTCTATTCCGGATGGAATCTTGTTCTCTCTCCCCTTTAATCAGGCATTTAATTTATTTTTATTATTAATATTTTCCACTCCTTGTCTTGGCACGCCTCCAATTTAACAGCTTTGATGAGGAAAAAAAATACAACTGATCCTCCCCCACCCCAACTCTTCAACATCAGTTTAACTGCAAATGTATTTTCCTCTTTGATGTGTACTAATTTTGGGTACTAAGTTTACTGCCTCAAGAGAGAATCAGAAATATGGTGGGACACATTACACATTTACACAGAGTTGTAATCAGTAATTGATAAAGTTGATACACAACTTTGGAATTTTAAACACTTTCAACCAATTCAAGCTATTTAGTCATATGCACTACTGCATTTTTCTTTTACAAATGTCTTTCTGTATAATGTCCTGTAATTAGAACAGGAAATCATTGAGTAACTGTAAGATGAATAAGAGCACTTAGACTGAAAGGAAAATTACCTTCCGAGAAATTATATTCTTTTTTTTCTTTTTCTTTCTTTCTTTCTTTTTTTTTTTGTTTGTCTGCATGTTACAATGTTGGTAATGATGGTAACAGCTGTACCTACTCTTATCTGTAGAATTTTCATACTTAGGTTTTCTGGAATAAAAAAAAAATTCATTTTCAGTAATAATCAAAAATAAATTGATGGAAAATAGGAAATGCCTAATTATGACAAATATTCAGTGTCACAACGGAGCAGCAATTAAGTGGAAACTTCAATATCATTGTCAATAGCAGTAAGAATTGGAATAGTGCCAGGTATATAAAGTTGATGCTTTGCCTTGGTTGGTTGCTAGGAGCACAGTAAAAAGTATAAAGCTTTGAGAAAGGAATGTCTAATGTAATAAAGTAACAGAAAGAAGCATAAATCATTGTAAGAACCTCTCATATTGATATTATTTTACTTAAACAAACTGTCTCAAAAGCAGACATTAAGTTTTATAAAATGAACAAATCCATGTTTGCTTGGGGAAAAAAGGAGCACTGTATGTTGTCTTTGAAGGACGAGGGACATTGTGTCTCAAATGTAGCCTTTATACATATTTGGACTCCTTTAAGTGAAAATTTTTAAATGTTTGTTTCTACTGGCATCCAAATGCATTTGCCCTAATACGATTAAGAGAACTAAAGGGCAAAATACTTGGCAGATTTTTCAGTTGAGGTAATTAGGTGCAGGAAGGAACATGCATACTTTTTCCACTGGGCTCTATAAAATCCTGGTGCGAAGGGTTTTTTTTAAAGATTTTTTTTTTTTAACTTTCTGATGTAAGAAGTAGATTATAGTGGTTTTCAGTAAGCATAATAGTGTGATATTTCTGAAACAAGCCTTGCCTCCTCCCCCCAGAATGAAAAAGAAAGTTATATTTCTAAATTGTTGTGTAAGAGATAAAAGCAAATTTCTCCTCCTGAATTTATGTTTTCAGCCTTCTGTGCATTTGGCCGCCATTATCTATTTTTTAAAAAATAGCATTATGGATATTTGAAAGTCAATGCTCCATTAATTCATTGTGTTTGCTATTTCATGCATCTCTCTTTGTACAAAGACAACTTGAGCAATGTGCTATTCAGAATGAATGCCTGCTCTTACCCTCTCCCCCCACCCCATCCCCACCCCCAGCCAAACTCTGAGGATTAAAGCAATGGTATACAGTTACTGTTTGAAAAGCTTGGGTGGAGCCTCACGTTATAATTACAGTTTCTCTGTGGAATTCTGTTTTGGACTTTGAAAATATATAAATAAGTGAAAAATTGACATTGCAAGAGGTTAACAAAACGTGTAATTATGATATAAGCGCAGGATTAGAGTAATTTTGGCTGAGCATTATAAGCAGTGTACTTTAGGTATTAACTTTTAATGGGCAAAGTTCTTTTCATTGGAGTTGAAATGAGGTTTAGTAATTTTGGGTCTCTTATATTCCCTTTGAATATTTCATTTTAAAATAGGCATATTCATTTTTTTCTGGTGGAGAGGGGAATTGAAGAATGAGATGACATTTTAAGAGAATATCATAATTATGGTCTTAAATTTCAGTCTTTGGTACCAGCAATTTATTGCTGAACATTTTCTGTTGACAGAAATCAAGTAATGTATACATAACCCAACCAACTACAACTGACTAGAGTGTATTAGAGGAAGATTTCTTAGAGTAATTCTTTGATTTCTTTTCTTATGTGGGTGTGGTTGAAAGAAAATCTTTGTTCCAAGAACATTTTGGTTGTCTTTTGCTAAACAAACGTGCAATTTATCTATTCTTTATTCATTCTTAGACTTATCTGCTAGACCCATTATGAATTAGAAAGGGGAAAATGTCCTACACAGCATGTATTGGCAGCCCTGTTTCATGGGTAACTTTGCATAGGAGTATTAGTTTATGTGTATCTGAAATGCATAAGGAGGAAAGAAGTAGCTGAGGAATTTAAGTAAGAATTCTTGAAAGTGTTCTTTGGCTTTATTTCTTAGTGTACTCGGGCAAAATAAAATATGACAACTGTTAAACAATTTAATATTTTTGTAGCTATATCAGAAGGAAGTTAATTTAATGCAAAGGCTTATTAGGAGGGAGTTAGAAAATCATAGAATTTTAGATCTGGAAAGCTCCAACCTCATAATTTTATACTCTAGTATACATACTTTTCATATTAAGGTGATCACGCTTTGTCTTGAGGTGGGAAAAAGTGTTTCTTCAGTTAAATAAGTCTGTCTGCCTAAACTCCCAGGAAGAGACTCAGGATGTCCTCTCTCAGTGAAACTTTGACCTAGATGAATTGTTGATTTTTCCAGGTTTCAGCTCTACTCTGAAACTTCTCTTAGTCTCATCAGGAATGCTTTGTTCACCTTCACAAGAGTCCTGACAATCTCACTGGCTTTCTCTGATTTTTGTAAACATTAAAGGCAGCTCTTCTGGGAATATCTAATTGTAAGGTCAGAAATTTGCCTCTGACCAAACAATGCCAAAATTCTGGTTCAGATGAGTGGTTTTGTCCATAAGCAACAAAGTTATCATAATTTTTGTTCTGGCATCACTAAGCATTGCCACATTAGACCAGGTCCCAAATGGGCCTCTGGCCTCTTAGTGTGGAAAGAGGTTGATGAGGAACAGGGGTTCTAGGCTTGTGCAAAAGAGAGTTGGCTTTTTTTCTTATCATATGGATAGAAAATGGAAAGTTGATATGCATGAAAGGTGTTTCAATAATGTTAAACAGTTACAATGGGAATTGCAGTGTTCCAAAATAATAACAAGCTAACTTAAACAGAGTAGAAGAATTCTGGCATATAACTGGCTGCATTCATTTGATATCAAAGTTTCACTTGATAAAACAGAAGTCTCATATTTTACTTGATCAGGAGTTACCATCCTCATCCTTAATATTATAAATAAGTTAAACCTCTAAAAATAATTATAATGTTGTTGTTTACAATTTATGCTCATCAAATTTAGAGTTAAAAGATTGATTTATAGTCTCATATCGGTCACTTTCTAGTTCTTTGAAATCCTAGACAAATCACTTGGGTATCTGGATCTCAGTTTTCTCATCTCTGAATTGGGGGATATTAACAAGTAGTAATGCTACTAATTGGGTTGTTGTGAGGAACAAAAGAGATATGTTCTTTGAAAGACTTTTGTAAATTTTAGTGTTTTATCAGTAGTAGTATTTGCTCTGCATTCTAAACAGGAAAAGAGTCCCTCAGTCTCTGATACTTTTGGTCAAGGGCTTTTTTATTTGCTGTCTTCTGTGATAGTGGCAAAGACAAAGGAATTTGGTCCTCTATTCCCAGGTACTA
>NW_006438113.1:19701444-19716562 GCF_000325575.1 Pteropus alecto | reverse complement strand
ATAAATCGAGAGAGAGAAAGAGAAAGAGAGTGAGAAGTCAAAATGCAAACTAAATAAATTACTATAAGTCTATGCAAAAAGCTAAACTCAGAGTCAGAGTTTCCTGGGCCCCTTAGAGATTCTGAGTCAGTGGTTTCTAATGAGACCTGGAGTCTGCCTTTTTACAAGCACCCTGTGTGAATCCAATGTGGGCAGTCCCAGGAGCACTCTTAGAGATATTGTATCCAGAGTGAATGGACATCGTAGGATGTATTTCATGACTTGTGATCAGAAGAAACTTGCTGCTTTTCTTCCAACAGGAAGAGAAAGATTCATGGCATGGCTAGTGTTTTTAGAAACTGCATAAAGAAAGAGGGATAACGGTTTCAAGCTAGGATGAGATAGAGAGAAAAGAAAAAAAGAAAGAGGCTGTTTCTAAGCATAGAAAATAGCCAGGAAGCTGATTCCAGCCAGAGCAGAGAATTAGGAAGATGTTAGAAATGGCATCATCATGAAAAATAGTCAGTGAAAAACAAGAAAATGAAGGAATAGAAAGGAAGTGAAGTGGTCCCCGGAGTCTAGGTGGCATCTTCTATAAAACTAACTCTGAAGCATCCATTCTTTCTCCCTCATTCAACCTGAAAAGCACAACTTACTCTATGTTATTTCAGGAATACTTGGAGAACCAGTACAGCTACTGCCCCATCCCAGAAAGTCAATAGCGCAACCAAGATAGAATTTTGGAGTCAACAGGTATTTGCAGAGTATTTACTACATACAGGAGATGGTATTAGGTGCTGAGTATGCAGAAATAAGCCCTGAGAATTCGTAGTTATATCCTTCCCTCTCATCTTAGACAATCTTGGGCAAATCTTAGCCATCTTGGACAAATAGAGTATAATAATACAATTGACACATTGAGGTGTGCTTCTGCAAACAGTATTTAGATACTTTGGAGTTCTGATGATGTTTGGTGAATATTTCCACGAAAATTTTTTGTGCTTTAACTCTATAGAAAACACAGATTTAACTCAAAGTGTGAACTATTATCTTGATCTAGCATGTCTTGTGGCATATATCAGCATCTCAAAACTTCTCTTCATTGTAAATATATTTCCTTTTAACTAAGTGTGCCACCTGACAAAATGGCTACTCACAAACCAGACAAGAGTCTAAGAAATGTAAGCTGTTAAAAGATGACATCCTGAAAGCAGCTAAACGTCTCCATTCTTGAAGAAGTCTCCAGCCTGGGGAACTAAATGAACATAATTAGAAATACATCTGGGTGTTGGCCTCCTATCTGAAAAGGTCACATGCACATTCCATTGGTACTGGTTATGTTCAATCATTATGTTCTGCCTTCACTCATTCGTTTCCCACTGGTTACCAGATGGCCATGATAATGTTGGTATCCTTAACAACTATCTTGTGCAATTCCCTGCAGCGTGGTAAGGGCTCAAATTATTGAGTGTTTTCCTCTTTGGATAAGAAGTAACCTATCGTGGAATTGCTTATTAATGTCTCGATGGTATAGTTATGAAGAATGATGGCAAACTGGTCAAGGTGGCAGGCTACCAAAAGGCGGTGTTTGCTGTTTTTTCAAGCTTAAGGTGAAAGAAAGTTTCACCCATGCAGAATCTGGTTTGTATAAATAAGCACTTAATATAGTAAGGTGTAAATAAGCATTAAGGTCATTGTGAGAGGGAGCTTCATTAAAGTTGCTGAAATGTTCTCCTGAGTTAAGTTGGTTCTGATAGAACTCTTTCACAAGGTTGCTCGGGGAGTTCTCGCAACGTGGTTCCTTGAAATGTGCCAAGTTACCAGATGGATTTGAGGAACATTAGAAGATAGGGGGTATGGGGTGGAGGGAGGACAGAGAAAAGTAGATGTATCAATCAATTGGGGTAGATCATGCCGCAAAAACTAATAACTCCCAAGGCACGGTCTCACTTAAAACAAGAAAAGTTTCTCTCTTACTTTGGTTGTATGTCCATTCAGGGTCAACCAGGGACTCTGTTCCATCGCATTCTCACTCTAAGACCCAGACTGTCAGAGTTGCCACTACCTGAAACAGTACAGATGTCCAGAGTAAGTGGAAAGAGAGAGTATGGTCAGTCAAACACCGCCTCTTAAAGTAGCCACTCACCTCAGTCATATTTCATTGACCAAAACAAGTCACACAGCCACTTGACTCCAAAGGGCCAGGAAGACCTGGTCTTTCCACAGGACCATAAAGTGAACCAGAAATATTTGCAGCACTAACAACCACTAGAGCAGATGCTGATGCTCTTTAGACTCTAGGGCATCTCCTAGGGGAGAGACGAACTTTTCAGTGCTGTCAGGCACTGGAAGATTATTTAATTCCTGAAAAAGGGCTATACCAGACTAGAAATGAGCATAAAGAAACTCAAAAAAATTCTGATTTTTTCCAAGATGATGACTTTAATGCTTAAAATACGTATTAAATTCTTTCGAAACAGCATTCGATTCTGCTGCTTGCTGGTGACCCACACATTGCTTAATCTGTCTATAAGGTCATCCTTCTCTTTCTTTCCTCCACTTTTTCTTTTCTCTACACGTAGCCTGAGGCTTTTTGTGAATCTGCACTGGTGATTGGGGCTGAGAGGATTGCATTAGCCCAACTGTGATGGAGATGAACTGGTATAAGAGTTTTGTTGAAGACGATGTTTTTAGTATGAAACCAAAAGGGATTGTTGAAACTCTGCCATGGCCATGGCAATTCTTTATTGGAGGGAAGAAAGTAATGGAAGTGTTTTCTTGTTTGTCTAGGAGAGGACGAGGAAGAAACGAACGTGATAGTTCTCAGCTACCCTCAATACTGCCGGTACCGCTCAATGCTGAAACGCATCCAGGATAAGCCGTCTTCCATTCTAACGGACCAGTTTGCATTAGCCCTGGGTGGCATTGCAGTAGTCAGCAAGAATCCTCAGATCCTGTACTGTCGGGACACCTTTGACCACCCGACTCTCATAGAAAATGAGAGCATATGTGATGAGTTTGGTGAGTCTTTTTTTTTTTCCTACATGAAACTTGTGTGTGCGTGTCTACTTGTTTTCAGTTCTTGTAAGAGCAGTGATGGGGAACAGGGCTTATTTTCACAAGCCTAATGTGCCACCGCACCCCTCCCAGCCCCCAAATTATTGTGGTGTAAGGTGTCAGTCATTGTCTACTTGGCAGCCTCTGTTTACCAGGGTAAAAGATTATTATTTAGAATTTGTTGTTCAATATAGAGTCTGAAGTTGCTTGGTCAACCATAAAATTGGACTTTAAGACGGGAAGCCTTCATGTTAGTTCTTTTTTAAAAGGCTGCAGCTATTCAGATATTGATTTTTTTAACTAATATATCACTTTTCAATATTATAAGAAAATTTGAAAATGTACCAATTGTAACCATTTCAATACTATAAGGTGAATAGATAGATGATAGATAGATACCCATATCCTGAATTTTTTCATATATAGATCCCTCTATATCTCTATCTATATATCTTTATCTATTCACCTGCGGTGCACAGTATGTAAAGGAATATATATTATTTAATAAATATATATTATTTAATTAAAAAGTGCATATGTTTATACACTGTGCTCACCAAAGATGGATATATGCAAACATATCTTTATCTGCACCTCTGCCTAGCTGATCGACCATGTGTCTCTATAAATAGAAGGGAAGGAGGAGAAGCTATATCATCAGTTTGGGAGACTTTGCATGATGCAGTGAATGACCAGAGGCAAGCCAAGATCACCTCTCACATCTTCATTTTCTCATCTGTTTGTTGAAGAGATTGGGTCATATCTGTGGTTTTCAACAGGCTGGGCAGGGATAGCAGAATACCCTGTGGGTGATTTATCAAAATGCACATGTTCCCTGGAAATTCCTATACTTATAGAGGCATAAACAACTCCCACCCTCGCCTTCCCCCTTTTCTGGGAATTGCCATAGAGTGACCAATATGATGATTGAGCCTTGCTGAATTCCTCATGGGTACCTGGGTGAAGAGGTTGAGATCATGTCCTAAAAGGAGCGCGGGATCCCTTTGGGTGTGAATATTTCCCGATTCTGTTGGCTAACATTTTATCCCTAGTTTGCAGATTACTCAGATTCAGATTATTCTGCTTAACCATCACAGGCCTCAGCGTGGTTTGGAGAGTCCACTGAGTCCTCTCCAATCTAATTATTCATGACTTTAGCAGCCCTGTATCTGCTGTGGGAGGGATATTTTTAAAAGGAGGGGTGAGGATGGGGGGATGAGGTATACTGACCCAAGAAGGAAAGGAGAGAAAGAAGAGAGGAAGGAGACGCAACAGTTCATTGGACATGACTTTTTTTTTTTTACAAACTCTTTTCAGATGCCTTTCAAAATTCTGGCTTGTCAAATGACTGTCAATCTATAACAGGGTAATAGTGTTTATACAAGCTTTTTCCTTCATCCAAGAATAATTTGTCATATTTTTAATACTGAAAAAACCTTTATATTCAAGTAGATAAATGGATGTATCCAATACATCTTTTTTTTTTAAAACCCTGTTTTCAGATCAGCATTTACAAAACTTCCCTTTTCAATACTTAGAGTTTGAGTTTTTCTTCCATATCCCCTACTTGCAAATCCCCCTTTCTGCTTGCTGCTGAAGAGGTCTCTAAATTCTTGACACAAAATAAAACTCAAAGAATGGTTTCTCTCATTTAAGAGTATTCAAAATTAGAGTTTGACAATGTAATATAATGAAAAAATGTTCTAACCTTTTTGGCTAATTTAAGAGTTATTAGTCATTGAGTTTCAAAGCTGTCACATCTAGAATTGGTAATAGAAAGGAGTTCCAATTCAACAGTGATCACAATAGTTAAGAGTTTCTAAATTAGCTTTAAATGTTCTCACAAACACAGGCATCTGATTTTTTAATGTTTTCCTGAACTTTCTTCTGGTATAGCTAATTTTAATACTGTTTTTCTTCTCCGGCCTCTTGAGTGGAAGCTTTCTTTTGGAATAAAGCTATCTTTAAAGAGCTTATAGATGGCTAGTTTAATAATTAGAATATGAGACTCTTTTTTTTTTTTTTTTAGTTATATATGTACTTCAAGTAGTTTGTACTTCTTGTAGTATTGCGTTTTAGTAAGTGAACAAAAAAAAGCTTATTTTGACCTGACTCGAACACCTTCGCTGACATCCCTCCCCCACCTTCCACTTTTGGTCACGCTCTAAATTTCCAGAAAAACCCTTTTAAACCTCCAACTGGTTGTATTCAAAATCAACATGAGTTAAAGGGTTTGTTAAAACGTGGGGTTGGGTTTCTCCAACCAACTAACAGTTGGTGGAAGAACATAAATTTAATTAGTGACTAGCATTAAACAAATGTTCCTAATATTAAACACTGCCAGATGACTGAAACACTTCTGTCAGATTACCGTGAGTGCCAGGGGGCCCACAGATGAATTTCTACACAGTATATATTCTGTACCACACGTTCGGTGACTTCAGTAATTGGTCAAATGTAATTTAGGTAACAGTATGCCTGGGCTGTAAAAATCAAATTTTATTAGCCATATCACCAGGTGGATGAATGGTAGAGCTGATGGCAAAGAGTTTATAGCATTTAGCAGCTACACCTTTGACACATGAAATTCATAAATTGCCATAAAATACCTCCAAGGCCCTTCTCAAAAGGACAGTGTCTACTTTCCTATGATTAAATAATGTTTATTTTATTAACTAATATATTTTTTGCTTTCTTCTATTAAATGGGATTATGGAGTAGGGTTGGGAGGGGGTGCTCAAAAGATAAATAGAACACAGTCCCTGCTTGTTTTGATGATTTAAAATCTAATTGGGGAAGACAGGATTAATACACCTGAAAGGTTAACTAATGTTACAAGAAAGTCTGTGATTAAGTAGTTGGTGAGTGTTGCAGAAAGCAAGTACAGTAGGAATTTTGCGGTGGGTTGGGCCTAGGGAGGTGGAGTGGCCGGAGATGGTGATCATGGGGAGGGATCAGGGCAAGCCTTATGGAAAAAGCAGGACTGTCTGGTTTTAAAGGATAAGGAAAGAGGTTATCAGAAAACATTGAAAAATATCTAGATCATTTAAAATTTATGTCCAGACTTTCCGTGTTAGGAATGGCTGCCTTCCCCTGGGTCAACTGTTGGCCTCTCTTAGGTTTCTTTGCCTTTAGTCATCACCGTCAGTGGGCCTTGCCCTCTAGGTGAGCTTTATAAATGGCCTGATGCCATTTCTACCAGGGGGACACGCATGTGAGTCCCATGGACGAAGGCCGGGATGAACCTAGGCAGTGCCTCTGTTTTTGGAACTGAACGTTCCTTCCTGGGCTGGGAGGCCCCACGTTTTCTCTGTGTGCTGTACAGCTTACTTGCATTCCCCGGATTCATCTCTGAAAATGAGCTTTGCGCTGCGTGACGACCTCGCCTAACTGCCCAGCTACCTCCTCCCTCCCCACTGTTACAATGTTGTCCACTGAATAACAAGTTTAATTGAATAATAAAAGTAAGGCATTGAAATCTACCATGAATCCCTATAAATAAATTCTCCGTAGAATTTTATGAAGCTATTAATGAAAAGTTTGATTAGAAACTATTAAAGAAGAATAGAATAGATGAAATTTCATCATTTAGTCCCATATTACAGTAGTGTCATTCTGATTTTTATTTACATTGTGAAATTCAGAATAGAGTAAATATATCCTGGTTTTAATTAACTATCTTCTTTACTTGGGAAAGGTTATTTTAGGCTTGAAGGGTTTTGATAGCATACCATCTGCTTTCTTCACTGCATTTTATTCAAGTCCTTTCCTTGCTTACAGCAGTGTGCAATGTCTAAACCTATGACATAAGCATAAATTGAATCATATTAATGGTAGGTGATTGAAAAGCTTCAGCCTCGACATCCTGCCCACATTCTTCCATCTTGTCAGTTACAATGCTCTTAGAGGCAATGCGCTCTTCTCTTAGCACAAGAGAACTGGCTATTTTTAAAACTAAAACAACGACTCCCTATTAAAGCATTATGAAAACTGGGTGCATTGCACATGTAGTTAGGAAATGAGATTGTAATAACATGAGGGGAAGTGACATTATAAATGACAATTTTTTCTTATACAAGTCTTTACCCTAGGCATAATTCCTGCCCCCACGGTCCTGTTATAATCTGCTAATATAAGGCATTCTCCAACAGTCCCCCCCCCCGCCACTTTCTTTTACCTCTTTTTATAATTCAGTTCCTCTTTAGTAAAGCACATACTGTCATTTATATTGTGTTATTGCCTGTGTTGTAGAGAAAACACACACACGCAAACATTTTGTCTATTTTTCCTGTAGAACAATAAAATGTCCACCAGTTTGTAATGCACAATGTTTACATTACTATCACACAGATTGATTTCACATGTGCAAAGTGTTGACAGCTAAAGCCAAACAGAGGCACACACAGTACAGTAGGTAAACGGATAACTTTAAGGTACTGGCTTCTATCAGAGAGATGTAAGGTGGACCCAATATGCATAAATGAGATGATGTCAGTCCTTAAAAGTGGATGGAAATAAATAAATTGAGATACGTCTTATTAAAAAAAAAAATAGTAAAGCATGCGGTTTATTTCAGTCTGAGTTTTGAATTATAGAGACATAAGTAGTGCTTCTAAGTTTTTTGGAGTTGTAGGGTGTGTGTTTGTGTGTTTCTTGATTAAGGAATGGGATAGCATTAAAGAAAGGATATGGTAATTCACCTGAAAAGAACAGAGATGAGATGATTTTGGTCCATGTGTGTGGAACATCATAATCTCTGACCTTCAGGGAGAAGAAGTTGGCTACGTAAATATTTCAGAAATAGCCCAGGTTTAATCAAGGCTCAACTGATTTGCTGTGCCTCTAGGTGAGTGACATAAGGTCCCTTACTTGTCCTGTGTTAAAATCAAGCAGTAACAGCCCACTCGGCAGGCTCAGAGTAAGTCTGTATTAACTTGATTAAAAAAAAAAAAAGTCCTCTTGATAAATGAAGATTCCCTACTGTTTCTATCAGGTTGTTAAGCCTTGGACAACTTGTCATCTAAACAGATTTTACTCTTTAAATAATAAAGAAATTATTTCCCTAAGGCTCCAGGGCTCTTACTAGATACCTTAATGGAAAAGAAAAGTTTTCTACTTTTTATAATATTTTAAAGAGGCTTTTCTGACTCAGAAGTGAACTTTCCCTTTTCATTTTCTTGTTGGGTAAAATAATGACATTATAGACAGAAGAAGAAAAAGCAAAGAGAGGGTGGGAAACAGAAGAGAAGACAAAACTTTGACTTAGAAAACTGAAGACGTATAAAACTATTTTGAAGCATAAAGGACAAGCTGGACTCTGCCTCTTCCCCTCTAAACATCACGTGTTTTTCTGGAATTGAAAGGAAAGGCAGTTGTTTTGTTAAGGATCATGGGAATTTATAAGTGAGTAAACATTTTTTTTCTTGCCAAAGTAGGTTTCATGGTCACAGTGGATTTCAATGATCAGATGGCTTTGTTCCTGGCCCATGTCCACGTTCAGGTTTTTGAAGCCTGCCCGGGGTGCCCACTGATCTCCCAAATGATAACAAAGCAGACATTTCTCTCTAATTGAAGCCAAGTGAGAAAGGAGTTGTGCCTCTTTACATTGCTGTTTGTGCAAAAGACTTAACCTGTAGAGATCTCACTTTGGAGGACTGCTTTGTCCTGGAACTTTTTTGGAGGTTCTGTTTATCATTAGAGAACAGTCTAACCAAGACCACTCTTGGTACCTTCTTTTTATTGCATGTGCTGCCAAAGTAGAGACAGAGCGAATGTTAAGTTCATCAGACAACATAGTAAACTAAACCCAAATAAATCTGCTGGTAGAGGTGTGTCAGATGTGCTCTGTAATACACGTAACGATTAACATATGGCCTTGGCTTTGGGGACAATAAGACACAAAGGGTCTGGAGAGCAGAGCTCCTTGGGCAGAGGCACTGGAAGCTAGGGTACCATCCGTTTCTCTTGGGGGGTTAATGAAAAAAATTATGTTGCTACTGTAAACTAATTTACAGAGTCATGATATATGGAATGGGTAGGATTAGTGGGTTTCTCTTCTATTTTTGGAACTTGAAAGGATACTTTAAAATAACTCTGGACTCCTTTTGTAGCTGAGTGGACTCAATGGATTATTAAAAACTATTTGGACTCACGAGTACAATAAACTCTTGTTCACTCCAGAAGAAAGGATCTGTGTCTATGCTGGCTAATATTTCACCTAGCATTTCATCTAGAAAAGCAAGAAAGTTATATCCCATTACATTTGCAAGATCAACATATTTCTCTCTAGGCTGAAATGGATATTTTTATCAATTAAAAAACACACACGTACAAACTATAGGAAAGCCAGATCATCGAAAAAATCACAGGCAAAGTGCTGGGTGGGGGTAGGGATGGTGGAATGAGGTTCGGGATAAGTCTGTAGTCACTTGATTTTTAAAATCCTCCTGATGAATGAAAATTCTCTCTAAATCCCTTCATTCTATCCTGTCATGAGAACTGGATTGATTTAAGTTCAATCCAGTAGGTGGACTGTAGGTGAGGCTGTCCGGGAATGCTTAAGAATCCAACACAGTGCCTAACGCTGTGCCCTTAATCCATTCATGCTTTTCACCAATGTCTATTACATACCTACCATGTGCCAAGTCCTTTTCTGGCCCTTGTGCACACCGTTGCCAATGAGACAGAAAATTTTCTCACTCTTTAGGAACTTACCCTGTAGTATGTGGGGAGGGGAGTGGCACAATGCAGGTAGCCACGGACCAGACTTCACAGATATAGACCATACCTTACTGGGTTGTTGTGAAGATTAAATGAGTTAATGACTTAAAGCACTGAGATGGTACATGGTAAGCGCTACTTAAGTACTCATTGTTATCCAAGTCTTCTTATATTCTCACACCACCCAACACAACCTTAACCACATATTGGGTTCCTAGAGGTTCTTCAAAAATCACCCACAAAATTGTTTCATACCTATATAGACTGCTGGGAATAACGAGGTATCATTTGCTACTAAAAATCATTCAACGTTTGCTAATTCCAGAAAGACTTGTTTGTCCTTCTGCATGAAAAGTGTTTCTCCAGATATCATGGGTCTGCCTCCTTCTTATCGTTCGCCCGCAGCTCAGATGTCTCCTCCCAGGGAAGCCTTCCCCTTTGCACAAGTCCAGCTCTATCTCATCACCCAATGTAGGATTATCTTCCTATAACACATCGCTATCTGAAATTAACTCTCATATGTGTTTCTCTATATATGTATACTCTATCTCCCCACCTCCCCACCCATGCTGTAATGTAAGCTCTTGAAGAGCAGGGAACTTTTCTGTCTTGTTCACAACTGTGTGCCCAGGAACCAGAACAATACTTGGCACATAGAAGGTGTGTAATAAACATTGGTTAAATTAATGAATGGATACATGCATGCTGTATGTCAGTATCATCATTCTCCCTCATTTTACAGATAAGAACACTTAAGCACAGCAATGTTATACAGCTATCAAGTGGCAAAACCGGGACATGAACCTAGATGATCTTGCTCCACATCCAAGCTCTTAACCATTACACTAGATTGCCTCCTAGATTACCATGGACCTAGCTCAGAAATATCTTCCAGTCTCTCTGAGATCAGGCTGGCTAGAAACAGATAACTGATCTCCAGGTCTCTGGATGATGAATGCATAATAAGTTCTGCAAGATTTAGAGAGCTTGTTGCATGTTGGCGTGGTTAGGAAAGGAATGACCATAAAGATTCAAAATCTAAAAACCATTTGGTGACAGCCGCTATCCTCTCTTGTTTCTATTACCGCCGTCTCCCTGCTTTAGCCCATGCTGTCCTTTGGTCTCTTTTCAACAAACCAACCAAAGTTATCACTTCCCTGCTCAGATCTTCCAATGGCTTCCGATCTCAGAGAAGCAGATGTGAATATAGAGCTCTTTGAGAACTGAAACTATTTAGAAGTTGAAGGGGGCAGATAGTAAACTACCCTGTATTCTCAGAGACTCTTTTTAAGAAACAGGATTGCAATGCTTACAGGACTCCACCTCTCTGTAATTTTCCGCCTAGAATACATTGGCTTTCCCAACTTGGCATCCTTCTTTAATGAAAAAATTATAGGTCTAATTTCAAAAAATGAAATGTATACAGGCTTTCCTGCTTCTATCACTTCTTTATTCCTATAACCCATAAATCATTTCCCTTTTTAAAATTAATTTCACTTGCCATGATTTGGTAATGGGTTTTCGAAGGAGGCGGAGTAGCCAAGCTCTTGGCACCAGAGCCACCTGCACTGCCTGCTCAGGAAATCTTCTCATCGCTGGCTGGCATGGGCCTTGATTCCAATTCCATCATCTGGGCTTTATGCTCCCTTTGGAAGTTGCCTAGAAATTCTCCCCCTAAGAATCTCTTCTGTGAGTGGCCTTTTTGGCTCTCCAGTCACCATTCTGGAGGACTAAAGAACAGATGGAACTTGCACAGAAAAAGACTGGTATGTTCTAATGCTTCCTGGGTACTTTTTCATTCATTCATCCATTGAGCACCAACTCTGTTTAAGAACTCCTGGCATTGTTGGGATATTGGTCTCTGCTCTCAAGACATTTAAAAATCAAGTTGACTGAGATAAGACATAGAGCAGTGGTCTACTACAATTATCTGTGACTCTTAACAATCCTGCATTTTACCATGAGCAACTTTGTGGTAACACAGCTACAAGGTCACAGATCTAGCATGTTGCTGAAGTAGAGGTGAGTGTCCTCACCATCCAGTCTGCTAATCCCAGTGGGCAGACTTTTCCACCACAAAGTGAGAGGAACATGGAGCTAAGAGTCAAGAGTTATTCTGATGTTCAAAGGAGATGATAGCTGCCCAACTTTGTAAATGGGAAAGCTTTGCATTATAACAAACATTGTAAGGCAGTCTGCTAAGGGCTAAATGAGGTGGTTAAAATATATATGAAAGAGGGCTCAGATGTCAGAAGAGGCCTCTTGGAGGAAGTAGATCTTCAACTGGACCTTGAGGGATTCAAAAAAGAGGAAGTTATTTCAGGTGAGGAGCTGGAAAATACTCTGGACTTTGAAGCTCAAAGAAAGGGATTATTTCCTCTGCCGTTTTTAGCTTTCAGCGTAGACAAAAAGAACAGCCTCCACAAACAAATTTTTTTTCTTTCTAGAAGATCTTACCTTCCTCCCTGAAGGAGCACATGTTTCTGAGTCCTCCTCTCAGAGGCCTTATTGTGGTTAGGGCCCAGGGGAAGTCTCTCAGAGGAAAAATCAACTTGTCTCTTATTAAATTGAAAATTTTTTCTTGGATCTACAAGAAAGAAAAAGAAGGATGCACCAACTATGCAGTAGAAGGTAAAGGAGTGAGGTGCCTGCTTGGTTTCTCAGCTGTTTAAAGGGCTGCTTCTACGTTTAAAGGGTTGCTTCAAAATAATCATCTTTAATACTCAAATTTTTGTCCCTTCTGTGTTATTCAGTACTTTTCCAAAGTTTGTTTTTTCTTCTGCTTGGTATTTAAGTTCATAAATTGTATTGCATTTTCTCTTCACTAGATTCTAAGCTCCTAGAGAGGGTAAGAATTCATGCCTTACTCATCTCTGTATCAACATGTTTATTGAAATTAAAACAAAACAAAACAAAAAAACACTGCTAAATTCTAGAGGGCTTCAGATCTTCATCATTTTATCTCCTTTCTTAGAAACACGTATTTCTTGACCTCAATCTTTAAGCTTTAGTTTATTGCCAGTTGATTTAATTCTCAGGGGCAAGCATGTAGCTCAAAAGAACTGTTTTTTCTCAACATTTACTCACTTTTCAAACCATTGGAACAGTCTTCATAAATTGATCAATGTCTTTGATTGAAGATTGTTCATTTGTTATGATACTTTACAGACCCTGGAGTCTACACAACCTAGAAGGGTGTTCTTTCTGAGGAAGCTAATGAGTGTCTTTAAGTTAGATCAAATGGTAGCCAGCAGTCAATACATTGACATTTTCAGTCTTTAACGCACAGATATGAATTCCTTGTAAAAATCAAGGAATAGTGGTCAAGCCATTAGCATACAATGCTTTGACAAGTGGTAAGTCAATTAGCATACAATGCTTTGACACAGCACAGATCACAGTTCAGGCTAGAATCATATCATATCAGAAAGTGCTGAGAAAGAAAAAATTTAGCCAGTATAATGTTTATTATTAGGAAGATTACTTGGTGGATGGCACTTATGCCCCAAGGATACTTATGGCTTCCCTGTTATTTGTAGATGAGGATGAGGCCTTTTATCTCTCGGAATTCTGAGTTCTGTGGAGGATCGTGGGTGAGGGAAGTTGACAAAGCACAGGGTTTAGCTGGTCACACTTCTTCCTCACAGTCCCAGACATGAACATTAGGTCTTTAAAATAGGAGACTATTTTAATAGAGAGATCACACACAGTACAAGAAACTATGCTTTTTCAGGGTACTGATTCCCGCCCTATCCCCAGCACATACACCTTCAGAGAGAGAATGTTGGTACTACTAGTTGGTTCTTTTGAGATTTGTCTTTACAGTTCCCATGAACATATCACTGGTCCCATGCTATAGAGAATGCATTCTGTCCCATAGTTCTTGAAAGAAATAAGTTGAAATGTGCCAGGACTAGAAGAAACAAGGATAATTGTGGAGCCCCCTGTTAAATTGTCTTGACAACCTTTGTTACCAATGTCATTTGTCTAAGCTGAGGAGGTGCCCTCCCTCAGAGATGCAGAGAGCTAGGCCCTGCCACTCCCATGCGTGGCAACTGCTCCCACCCGCAGACCTGCCATTCACATCTCAAAGGAGACGAACGAACTTCACAGGGAAGAGCACTCCTCATACTTTTCAAAGGGTCTTCGCCCCGTCTGCAATGCCTCTGAACAACTCCATGTAACCAGGAGGACAGGTGTCATTAACCCCACTGGGCAGCTGAAGAGCTGATCGGAAAAATCATTGGCCAAACATTGGTGTGGCAGTGGTGAGACTACAATGGGATTTGGGCATCTGCTTTCCAACCTGTGCCTTTAATGCCATTCCCCCGAATGTGGTCCAGTGCTAACAGATGGGACATCACAGCTGCCAAGATTCTATGCAGCAAACCCTAATTAACCAGAATCTTCAGTTAACCAGATGCCCCCCTTTTCCCTCATCCCCTTCGTACGGTATTCCAAGGATGAAAAAAAAAAGTAAATGGTAAAAAGCAGTTCATTGCTTTCCAAAATATTTTTCTCATTATGCAATTTCTGTAATTTCTATTACAGAAAGTATAAAAATAATAATAATAATAATAATAATAATAATTGACACTTTTCTGAAGTGTCAATTATTACAGAAAGTATAATAATAATAATAACAATAATAATAACAATAATAATTGACACTTTTCTGTGAGCATCTATCATATGTCAGGCCTTATAAAATCCTTTGCATATATATCTTACTCCTTAGAGCACCCCTGTAAGGAAGCTCATATTAACCATCACTTCACAGGGAAGGAAACAGAGTTTAAGAAAGGTTACATCAGCCCAAAGTCACACAGCTAGTAAGTGGTCAGGCTGGATTCCAGTTCAGGTTTGTCTGGCTTCAAAGCTGGTATGCTTATCCACTCTTTGTTGCCTCCCTAAATAGCATCGATAATCTCATCAGCGTTCATCTATTTCCTTCCAGTCTTTTCCCAAAGCATTTTTATTTACTTGAGAACATTTTATATATGAGGCTGTTGTATCTTAAAATCTTACTGATTATAAAACAAGCATTTCCCCAAATTATTATAAACATTTTTATAAACACCATTTTAACATTTGCATAATACTACATAAATGAACTTATCAGGGTTCACATAATCCCTTTCTATTAAAAGGTTATCTATTATTTCTTCCAGGGTTTTGCTTTGTTTTGTTGCTTTAATGTATAACTACCAGTATAATGAGCATCTTTATATATAAAATCATCAGCATTTCAGTGGTTTCTTTAGGATAATTTCCAGGCATCTCTTATTGACAAAATTCTTTTACTTCTAAGCAATAGCAGAGATCTCAGATAATCAGAGCTAGCTGTGGGCTTAGTTTACAA
>NW_006438113.1:19691894-19701392 GCF_000325575.1 Pteropus alecto | reverse complement strand
ACCTTCTTCAGCTATGAATGTGAACACTGAGAACCAGTGTTTAGAAGGAAGATCCAGAGTTCTGCATGGCTCTAAAGCACAACAGGAAAAAAATTTCTTCAGCAAATACTAGGCTTAGGCAAGAAAGTGAGCTTAGGCAAAATTTTCATGTCAGCATCAGTCTCCTGAAGAACTTACTAAAATTTTGATTTTTAGTCTCAGACCTCCTGAATTTGAATGGGTAATGTCTTGTTACTAATATTTTAATTATACTTAAGATTGAGACTCAGTGTTGTAGGAATGCCTAAAGTTTGAGTCAGTGGCAATGGTAATGGAGAATGGCAGTTGACAAATAATTATTACCGCCAGCTCCTTCTTCTTTAATTGTTTCTGTCCAGGTGTGATGGAAGGACCATTGATTTTCAGCTGGTGGGGACATGAGTTTTTAGAGTATGATGAGAAGTAGTAGCAGAAGATAAGATGTATTCCTTGGGCAGTTACAAGCTCAGGTAAAAGGCCTTGCCTTAAGTAAAAGTGCAGAGCCATGATTTTAGAGACATATTTTCTACTGCTAGAAATTAAGAAAAAGCACAATGCACTAGAGAGGGCACTTGACTAAGAGTCAGGAGAACTGGGTTCAGAATCAGACCCTCATACCAAATTGAGGCCTTCAACAACTCAGTTAACTCTGTGTGTCCATGTCTTAAATGCAAAATGGAAGGTTGGACTGGATTTTTGAGTGTTTTTGGATCTCAACCCCCTTTGAAAATTTGATGAAAGCTATGAAATTTCTCATAAAAATGTGCACGCAAATGTCATCATCATCATCATCATCGTTGTGGCTTTGAAGAATGTTATTGGCAAAAATTAACATATCAAGCAAATATAGAAAATTCTGCATGTATTTTTCAGGATTCACAGACTATGGAAAACTTTAGATTAAGAACCTCTGGACTGAACAATCTTCAATATCCCTTTCTGTTCTCACATACTTGCATTCTATAAGAGAAACAAATAGTGATCTACAATGATTCTTTGTTAACTAGGACAGCTCATTTCTTGAGAATTCTGGTTAATTAAAAAATAGTAATAATAACAATAGCTCATACCTTTTATTGAGAGTATACTATGCATCAGGCACTCTGTTCGGTGCCTAAATATAGTTTGCATCCCTAAATGATATCCATTTAATGAATTTTATTTAATATAATTAATCACTTCAGTGAAACACTTAGTGAAGCCTACTTTAACATTTATCAAGCACTTACTACATGCATTGTCTTCTTAAATTCTCACAATACTTTGAGATATAGGTATTGTTACTCCTGTTTGGCAGGTGAGAAAGCTGAGGCTCAGAGCTGTTTAAGAAAGTCATCCGACAGAGCTAGTTAAGAGGTGGAGCTGGGATTCAAACCGATTGTACTACACAGTCAGTGCTCTTATAAGGTGTGCTGTGTTGCTCTTTTTAGTAACTGTTTACTCTTCTGATTTACTTAAATAATGATTATAAGAATCTGACCCAAAATTTCAGAGACTTTTGTCAAATATATAAGGCAATGTTTCTACATGGGTAGCTAGCTACGTACTTCACACTCACCTGCGCAGTCTCTGCTTCCCCGTGCCTCAACAATGTCCATTTAGTGATTCGTGTGAGTTTAAACATGGCCAATCCCCTCAGCCTTGTCTGACATGCATTGAGCACCTGCTGTAGGCAAGTCGTTAGACTGGGAAGACTGCAGAGTTTGACAAGGTTTGTGCTTTCAGCGAGTATAGCATCAGACCTGATGTTACACCAGTGTGCACCACTGGGTCTGTTCTCCTAGGTCGGTGTGCTGATTACAATCTAGTTTACCTAGGGCAAACTACAGCCCTCAGGCCACATCTGGCCCATCGCCTTTCCATAGAGTTTATTGGAACCCTGCCATGCCACACTCATGCGCTTCTGTCTTATCTTTGTCTGTGTGCTACAAGGGCAGAGTTGAGTATGCCCCGCAAAGCTGAAAATATTTATGCTTTGACTCTTTACAGAAAAATTTGCTGACCCCTGCTAAAGACCAAAGAACTAGGTACCATATTTCATCATATCTAAGACAACATTGTAATACACATCATTTTTATTGGTACCGCTAAGAAATAAAAAGCATTATAATTGTAAAATGCCATCAATCGAGAGATCACTGAACCTGGAGACATTGAAATGTGAAAGAATTGTGCGTCTTGCAATTGAAATTAGGTGCTTTTCAGAGAGATATTTAGAGACATTTAAAAAATGTAAATATGAATTGTCTTAAAGACTATTTTCCCCTGCCCGTAAGTCAACCAGTCTGTTGACGACCCATGAAACCTATAATAACAGACCATGTGATGGGACCCAGTAAATTAGGAAAGTGCTGGCTTTTTGGCATCTGTCTTCCCAAAGACTGTTGCTATTAATGAGTGGAAAAATATTTTGGCATTGTTCTCTGAGACTATTTTCAACTCCTGTTAGTATAAATATTTAGGGTGTTTCAGTACAGTGGCTTGTGTGGCAGTAAAATTGTTAGTTCTTTTATCTTAGGGCTGGAATATTTAAACAGTGTGCTTGTTCTTAAATGTGTTATGAGTCTACGTACGAAAGGCTTTGCAGTAGTTTGAGATGGGAAGCTTCTCAGATGCTGCTTATGGTCAGATTCTTACCAGCCTGAAAAATATGCTAATTACATACGAGGCTCTGAGCAAAGAAAGTAACCTCAATATGACAATTTTAAACTTCCTCAAAACAAAAACAGACATCACTTAGGGGGAGGTAGTCATTAATGCATAAACACTGTGTGCCTCGTATTTGGACACAAATTGACCATTATGTGTACATACGTTTGTATATTTACATCAACTGCCCAGATAGCATCTATATTTGAGAATATTAAGTCATGGTGTTATGTTTCGTTGTTTTCTTCAAAAATAGAAATTTAAGAATTCTGAGTCAGGCCACTTATTTGGCTAATTCAGCTACAGAGTAAGTTATTAATGACCCCCAGATGTTGTTTATAGTGATTGGGTATTTTCAGTTGTGAAATAATATTTTCTTTTTTTCTGCGCAAGTGATATTTCTTAATATGCTGTACAGCGTCTGAATAAAAGTTTGATGGCAGAACAGTTTGCATGTCCCATGTAATTGCTTCTAAGTGAGCTCTTCATTCTTCACATTTTTAGCTCTAATTGCTTTTTTTTCCCGTATGTCTAAAAATAAATATTTGCAAGTTTTGCGTTCTGCTACTCATTGTAATACATAAAATATTTGTACACTGAGCAAAATTCACTGATAATGTTTGCAATGGGCTATTTAGAGAAAGTAAGGTTTGTGTGGTAAGAGGAGATAAAATACGTTTTTATTAGTATAAATGCCAAAGAAAGCCATTTATCATATTTTGAAAGAATATTTTTAAAGGAGTAGCTGGATTATTTGACCTCTGGGACTATTTAAATACATTCAGTTAGAAAAAGAGACCCAGAATCAGAAATAGTCTGTTTTGCTATATAATGGATATTTTAAAGGATCTTTGGAAGGTGGCAATTAATTTTTGATTATCAGGTACAGAGACCCTACTATGTAAATTATCCAGGTCTCTGATTTCCTAGGCAGGTCTCCTCTGCCTGCATTTGAATTAATTCCAGCTCATTAGCACCTCCACCTGAAGGTTGGCAGAGAAAAGGAGAAGAAAAAATGAAATCACTTCTGCTGCTCTTAATGGCCTTTGGAAAGAATGGATCATGAATGAAATAGAAACCGTTGGGGAAAATAAGCTCTTGGATGTTCTGTGTTTTCTTTTATCCTTGCCTTCTTTCGTCGACACAGATAATCAATAGCTGGCTTAAAGACTTTTAAATGAACTCTACATTGGAAGACTTTATAATAGCAATATCATTATTCTCTTTATACTCCCAAAGACTGGGTGAATTCCAGAGATGTAAATATTGTCTAGTCTCCGTGTTGGTATGTTCCTGAGCTTTTTGGGGGGGTGAGTGGGGAAAACCTTCCTCTGATCAGTTTTTATGCACAGAAGTTCCCTCCTCCCAGCTCCATATTAAAGGTAACAATTATTTATATTGTTCAGAAATAAACATCTGCTTGGCCACCGTATCTTATGGTCATGTCTTACCATCCTTGCTTGACCTGGCAATATTTTGCATTAATGAAAATTGGCAAGTTTGGTCTTCCTCGTCGTGCTTGCTTCTTAATGCGTTGCTATATTTACAGTTCACACAGAACAATCTGTGACAAAGGTTTGCTTTTATCAGAACAGCTGTGGGATTTATACCATATCTCAAGGTTCTATTAGACGTGACAATAAAGTAATTCTTCGATGTTTACATTACTCAGCCATCTTTTTGATTTGTATTCTTTAAGGCATCCTGGCTACAAGCGTCTCAAATTTCAGTCCCTCTTTTGGACCACCGTGCAGCCCAGAGCTTTTGAGCTTTGTCTTGGAAGCTCCTTCCATCAATCAGAATACCAAATTTACATTGTTAGGTTCCCTGGAGGTGTTAGAGCTCTGGATTCAGCAATTATTGTGAATAAGAACCTTGCAGCTAGGGTGAGTGCCAACATTCCAAGTGCTAGCACAATGGAAAAGAGAAGTGGTTTATGTTAGAATATGGTCACATTCTTCTGATTAAACCTACTCAAAAAAGACAACATCGTAATATTTTCCAATGACTGTTTATCATGAATTACGTCAGCCTTCGTTTAAATTGCTATTATTTCTCCTTAATGCTTCTTGGTGCCTGCATAATTTACGGCACTGGCAGCCTCGGGACTATGAAGTAACCTTTCACAACCAACACACAATAGTAAAGAACATGGCGTTTTTGTTGTTAATTATTATAGGACTCCTTTAACTTTTACAAAGTGACATAAAATATTGTTGAGGTATTTATGGTTCAAGCTACTTTTACATGGATTTATTTTGCTTCTGGCTAGTTCTTAACTAAAGCAATCATTTGTGGTTATTAGGCCGCCGGAGATATTATGTCAGAACTGGTTTAAGAGTATTATTATGTATCACATGTCATACACTACATGTCAGCACTTGAGGCTGTCTTTCAATAAAAACAAATGTAATTTTAGTTTCTGCTCTTTTAGGGATTGGCGATTTGTAAGTTAACCTGAGTTCACTCGAAGGTGTCCCAACTGTTGGGGAGGGAGCCTGTCTCAGCCTTCCATCATATACTGTTAGTCTCTTTCCTGTGGATTTAAGACCTTTCCAAAACAAACTTTGGCAAAGGTTTAATTCAGAGTGAAGATTTGCTTCTGGGGAGCAACAGAATTAGCACGGACTGGTTAATTGCCCGTGGCTGAGCTGGTTTTGATTTCCCCATTTTGTGGTTTTTCTTATAGATTTTCTAAGTCCTGGGTCTTCTAGTTATGGCCCTCTGAAGGGAGGAGAAGAACCCCGGCCCATAGGAGACCCTGCCTCACACATTCAAGGAGGCTACCCCAAAGTTCTGGAGTGAAGTCTTGGGTAAAGGGTGATAGAAACAAGAAGGATGGGAACACGTTTGAGTTTCCACAAAACTACACTTTGAATTAATATGTCACTCCCCTGGGTTCCAAATACTATGCATATTTTCCAGTCCTTGCTTTTTTAAAGCAAGAAAGGAAGGGCGTGCCAGAAAGTTTTACAAAGAATGAAAACACATTAATGACTCATGTGAACAATTACTGATTTTCTTAACATATAATTTCTTAATTACTGTCAACCAAAATAATTTGCATGATAATATTTTCCCCCTCCCCTCCCCCATTTGTGTTTAAGAGCCATAAAATAGTGATCAAAGAGCCTGTTTGATCAATAGTAGAGAAATTTAACTCCTTGATTCTTAGTGGATTGATGGGACTCTGACACTGGATATTCTTTAGAATAATCACCTCCAACACAATGGGCAAAATGAGCTTTCCAGTAAAACAAACAGCTTTGAAAAGAGCTCGGGGGCATTTTCTTTAGCTCGAATTCAAGGAGGAAATTGTGACTTTTATGAAACTTGCATAAATTTACATGTATCCTGTCAGAGTTTTAAAATTAGACAACATGCCTGAATGCCCTGGAAATGAGTCTGCCATCCAGATTTAGAGTGCTTTTAGCTTTTTTAATTAAAGACATTTCACTAGCCAACCCCAGAGAAGAAGAGAATTAAGCATTACATAAGAATGTAGCAAAGTTTGAGATTTAATGAGTGAATATTACCAATTTATACAGGAGATAAAAGGTGTGAAAGGAGCAGTTGTTGGGAGTTTTCTGCCTTTTTTTTTTTTAATGTAAAAAAAAAAAAAAAAAAAATGGAAGAAGTGAAAAGGCCAGGCTGCCATTTGCTGTAGCCCTCGTTCTGGAACTGGTTCAAAGCTCGCAGAACTGACTGTGGGGCTGTGAGGCTTGTTAATGAGCACTCTCATGGCAGTGAACAGGGATCACGGGTTTGTCACATGAATATATATATGTATATATATAACTCGGAAGATAGAAGGCAAGAGTTGTTGCTGCCATGTGGTTGTGAGAAACCCAAAACAATTAAAATTATCCTAAAGACCACATTTATAAGAACTAAATGAACCCTACAAGTGCTAATTTTGAATTCTTAAATAACTGCTGATCATGAAATATAGTTATTGAAAATTGTTTTTAGCCACACATGTTATACCATTTTAAAAACTTAGACTAAATACTGTCAGCCTGTGTTTGCTTTCCTAGCATGTTATTCGTTTATTGAGAAATTCAGAATCTAAAACATCTGGGAATAACTCAGTGTGTGCAAAGTCATCTTTCAAATGTATATATTTCAGAACTTCTTTTGTGTGTTTATTTAGAAATATGGGAAAATTCTGTAAACATGTTCTGGAATATATGTAGCATTTTAATATGAAAGGGAAAGTTGGCATAACTGAAAAAACAAATTTCATTTTCTATAAATATTACTCTGTTAGAGGAATGAGTTTCTGAAATTAGAAAATTCAGATTATGGTTAGTGATATTTACAGGGACGTAGCTCTCTTTGCCCTGGACTGAATGTGCGAACCGTAAGGTCCATTCTGGCCCTTTCTGGGGTGTGTTTATGTCTAAATAGAGGAGTTAATTTATTTCAGCATTTCAAAGCCTAAGGTGGAGCTGTACAAACCCAACGGCATAGATGAAATAAAGCACAAATGGGGGCGGGAGGGGGGCGGCTACATCATTGTGGTGTTAATAGGTCTCTGGCTAGCTCACTTATTTTACAGCTGGGCCTTTAAGAAACTGGTGCCATCAGCACAGTCACAACAATTGAGAGATGATACAACATAGAGAGAAGTCAGAGAAGGGAAGTTATTAATGATTTGTAATTTTCTCCTTTTGGGAAAAGTAGAAATAAGATGCAGTATTACATAGCTTCACATTTTATAACCATTTTAGTAGCTCTAAAGCCGGGATAATTCTCCTGCCCCAAGTTCTCTAATCCTCTTCTTTTTTGAAATAGAATTTGTTCTCTATGATATGAGCATAGTTTATAAAATTAACTTCGTTGATGTAATCGAGTGGGCTGGACTAGATGAAGTCTTAAGCCCTCCAAACATCACTTTCTTGAGTTTCTAAAACCCATGCTATGAATGACGTTTTCCAGACAGCACTTGGGTTCCCAACTAAGGGACATTCTTCCTTTTTTTAACCCACTAGGGCATGGGGGGCTTTGAAAACCTCACCACTTTCCTTGTGCCCCACAGCCACATTCCTCATTTGTGGCTTTGGCTGTGGACTTGACATGATTTAAGGGCCATCATTGAAAGAATATGAAAGTCATTGTGTTTCCCACGGGCAAATATTCGCTAGGTCTTATAAAGAATTAAAATGACAGAAAGAAGGTAGGAGCATACTTTTTGGCAAGGAAAATGACTAATAATTTAAATTAAAAACAAACCAAAAAACAAAACAAACCAAAAATCCTGAGTGTGAACAATCTGCAGAGATCTCTTATAACTGGAGTACAGTGTTAAAATTGTTCATTGACCAGAACAGCAAAACCCATTGAGCCAGTATCACTAACTTCTCATCTATTTTCTTAAGAGTTTAGATGAGGTCTCTAGATCAAGGAAATACTGAAAACAAGCCAAAGAGACATGCGTCTGAGTTTATCTCTTTCCCCTTTCTGGACTTTAAACACACTGAGGCAAATCTCCTACCCTTCCCTAGCACCTAGTAGGAGTGGCAGAACTACCTGGTAGTGGCTGATTCAGAGAAGACTGTTTTGAGGATTTTAGCCCATTGATGTTGGCCAGGTCACATCCTTTGCTATAGACAACCCTTATCTGTTCATTAAAATAATACGGCTCTTTGGATGTACTTTGTTAGTAGATAGTCAAATGTTTGAAAGTAATAAAATGCTTATTAAAATATCCATTAGTTCCGACTGTCCATGGGTTTGCACCTTAAATTTAAGTGAGGGATCTCTTCCCCACAGTGCCTCCTTCAGCCATCATTCATAGTTTATAAATGACTAGCCCCAAAAGAAGTATTGCTTTCTTCAAAGTTCCATGTATATATTGAAAAGTCCTTTTCAACCTACACACAACAACTTGACCAAGAGCATTTTATACACACATAAACAGGTCATCACCACATTTTGAGGCATATTCTTATACCAGGAGAATGAAATGCTGAAGAGCCAAAAGGATTGGTCAGTTTAAAGTTGATTTGATGGGGAAGAGGCTAAAGATTTAGAGCAGACCATCAAATCACAAGCAATAGACTCTTGTTCAGATCAGGGAAAAAGAGGGCAGAATGGGGGTGGGGGGGACAAAGAAGAATCAGGTAGCTGTGACTCTGAATAGAAAGACAGAGAGTAGAACATGACAGTGATCAAGTGAAGGGAAGCCTTACCTATTAAATTAATAAGAATAATGCTTTTGGACAAATTTAAGAGGGATATTTCTGATCTCCCAGTCAAGCCACAAGTGATAGCTGTTCTGAACTATGCCCTAGGCACACTGGAGAATACAGGCTACCTGGAAAAGTAAGTAAATATATTTGAACTGATTCATAAAACAAATTGTCCATAGAAGAATAAGGAGCTAGCTGTGTTATGAAGACTACATGCAATTGAAAAGAAGATAATAATTATGGCCAGCATGGTCAGGGCAGCTTCCTGGAAGATCTTTAACTTGGAAAAGGATAGAGAGGGCTGAGGTATATCTACACGGTTTGGCACACTTGTGTTGACAATTTTTAACCTGATGAGTCTTTTTGTCCCACTTCTAAGGGAGGGCAGTCAGAGCAGCTACTCTTTATAGCCTTTTGGGATTGGTGGAGTTGTGGGTAAAATAAACTAAGAATACAAAGCCACCTAATCCACAGACATGAAAACTTTGGTTGGAGGTTATGAGGGTTTATGGGTAATTTTTCACATCAGTGTTCTATCTCCCAAACTGTCACAGTAGAATTTAGCTGGTAAACATAATTTTCTCCTTGTTTCTCCAAGTGTCCTTTGAGTAAATGGAGGGAAATAATAGGAGCCTAT
>NW_006438113.1:19652136-19691882 GCF_000325575.1 Pteropus alecto | reverse complement strand
ATTGGGACTCTTAGAATAAAATGTGTTGGTAGAAGAGTCTGGAATAAATCAGTATTTGATTCAGCCACTACTGGATGCTGAACTAGAGGCTTCTTGTGGCCCTTAGAAATGAAACCATCACTTTGCCATTGCTGTTGTCTACTCATCTTTGGGTAATAAGTAATAAGGATTTAGGATATTTACCCTCAGGTTTCTGTAATGCTTTGTCTGCTACTTTTTTGTTCATTTTGTTGTTTGTTAAATTAGTTAACTTTGTTGAGTTTTTTCATCTTGTATACAAGAATAATAATACTTGTTTCCCATGATCGTGCTAAAGATTGGCCAAGATAATGTATGGAAAATGTTGATCACCGTGCTTCTGGTATAGTAGTCTTAAAACGATAGCAATAATAGTTACGATCAAGGTTACACAGAGACTGAGTTGGTGGTGTACCCTCTCCTGTTTCACCATTTTGTGTATTGGATGAAGGTAACATCCACACAAAGATATGACAGACATTGACTTAAGTGCCTACCCCCTCTGCATAAGCAGCTCCATGTTCAAGCCTTAGTTTCCTTAGCTTTAAAATGAACATGATAATCCCCTCAGCAGAGCGCATTTATTCATCCATCCACCTATTCTTTCAGTTAAGGTCATCATTTGTCAATTCAACAAATATATTTAGGGAGAACTTATTATGTACCAAACATTGCATTAAACCCTGAGTCAACCTTAGTGGATTAAACATTCATAAGTTCTTGCCCTCCTGAAGTCTAGAGTCTAGGCATACAAATAATAAGCGAGTATATATATATTATAGGTCATGATAAGAGCTACAAACCCCAAAATATTGCTGTATGGATTAAATGAAATATTGTATGAACAAATGTATCATAGGCTATAAAATGTAACCCTTCAGAGACTAAATTTTAACTAAGGCAACACCTGCTGTCTTTGTGGCAATCAGTGGCTACTGCACATGCTCGATGCCTGAGGCTTATGGTGACACCACCACTCCTTTTTCTTTGAGGCTTATTTCAGAAAAGAGAGTGGAAGGGAGCCTTTCTGTTGGGTTTATAATAGCAATTACAAGCTGATAAGGGCAAACCATTCATCAAATGATCATACCTCCAGACTTTATCTCTTTGGGTCAAATGTTTCCTTATTGATATTGACTACCATATCTTAAGCAGCTTTGAGCAGATAAGCTAGAAAAGAAATTCCTTTGAAGGAGATTTGATGAAATTATGTTTTCTGATTTTTTTTTTCCTTGAGGAGAGAGATTAACTTGTCATTGTTCTTCTTAAAGAATACAAAAGCTACCAAAACATTGAATTGAAGAAAATTCAGAAAAGTTTTCATGGATAGATATTGACTGAGTTCCTACTGGGCACAAATGATCTGTATTGATAATTCTTTTCTTGTTCTAAAATTGTTTGGAAAGAACTTTTCAAAATATTGAGAATGACCCTGCACCAAAGATACTTAGGAATAGACGATTCTCCCCGGAAGACATAGCCCCTTGATTACTACATATAAATGTCCCACTGGAAACAGTGCTGTAAGTAAAAGTCTTATAGATTAAGTATAATTCATTTTCATAGAATATTATTTGTAGAAGCAGTGTTTAAAGGTGGGGAGGGTAGGTTCCTGACCATGGGCCTGATATCCAGCTTTTAATTGAAATGACCATAAACATTGTAATTAATCAACTATGTACTCAATTATAAAGTATATAATTACATTCTAAACAGTAAAAAGCTTCCTAAAGTGTATATAAATCAATTAAACAGGGTAATACAGTAACCGATCACATAAAATTATATTTAATGAGATGTGTCATCCATCACAGTGTTTTCCACACAGTTCCCAATCTTACATCTTTGTGATTCATCTGTGCCTCATTTTTTGTTGCAACAAATCACAGTTAAGGAACTTCTTTATCTTGGCCATAGAATTTAGTGACATTATTTTGAGCAGATTTACATGGGTATCTTTAAAGAGAATTTGCAGGGGCAGGGGGGAGATTGGAGGTCATTTCTAATGGCTTTATGGAAAGGCAATCTGGATTTGTTTGTCTGCCTTTACTTGTTATAAATTTCTCTATAACAAGTTTAGGCATTTGTACTTAAGTTGTGGTCTTGCTACTGTATCCACAGTTGGCATCTGTTGCTTTGAAATTAGCTAGATGACCTATGCCTGCTTGTGTACTTCCTGCAATAACTGCTAGATATTACAACAGAGGTATAATTAGAAAAAAATGCTAAATACAAATCACTCTTGATCAAGTCACTGCATGTTGACAAGTATAGCTATAACTTTTGACTATATTATAGCACCGATATTTATATACGTCCTTCAAGTTTTGTGTGTCTAATCAAGCAGGTTATTCCAAGCCAGTGGAATTAAAGCAAAAGAAACGTGTATTTGCATTTTTAACTTTGGCAAACTGAAAAAAATTTCTAAAATATTTTCATAAATATATTCCAAAATGGTTTTCATTGAGTAAATGCTCTAGGAGTGTTTGGTGCATCTGCTGAAGATGCACCAGATACCTTGAGCTTGCAAATTCTGATTAAGTGACTCAGAATGGATAATAAAAAAAATACCTGAGTAACGTCTAAAGGACTGGCTTTGGTGATACCACTCATTTACCTCCTTCTCACTCCTTGCAGTTGGGTCCAGATCCCAGGTGGCTTTTCCATAAGTGAAGTCAGACTCATGTTGAGTAGTTATACACATTCCTTGATGGAAGAAATGAAACCATACAGAACAAATGGCCGGGGCAGGACTGCCAAATGGGGTGACTCAGAGGCTTCTCCTCCTTCTCACTGGAAACTCATGTGGTTCTTTTGTTACCCTACTTTCCTGCATTACATAGTAGCAGATACTTGTATATACAGTAGTTTGTTCATTTATTCATGTGTCCAACCAACATCTGCTGATAAGCAACCACATAATTATTCGTAGCCCTATGTACGGATATAGGACTAGTACAATAAAGGACATAGCACAGTGCTGACCTTTGAAGAACGTACATTGATATGCTGGAATTTAACAAACAAATCTGTGATAGAGGCTAAGTGTATCCTTTTCAGATTCAGTAGATAGAGAGGAAGACACTTTTTTTTTATTCCCTTGAATATTTTACTGGAACTAATGTAATTGAGGGACTGACAAATTTTACAAGTGACTAATATATTAATCCCACTCTTCCCTTCTGCCTTGTGAGATTGTCTGTTGAGTCAGGGCTTAAAAATGGAACTTGATGAGATTTGCTCCAAAGATGTTGACTAATACCAATTAAACCCCTAAACATCACACACAGATTGATTATGTCTTTTTCACTCTTTTTAAAGACCCAAAGATGCACCTAGTTAATAACCTGTTCCGTGTCCTTAATAAAGAGCAGGCTAATTAAAAAATTGTTTACTAGCTGAAAATGAATAAATGAAGAATCACATATCAACACAGGCATCATCAGCCAGCAAAAGGAGCTGAACAGGAGATAGTGGGGAATGAAAGGAGTAATTGTGAGCCCTTTATCGCTGAGAATGACACCTACAAATGTAGAGTTGTATCATGGAGACAGGGTACTGGGGTAAGGAGGCTCTCGTCGGGCCAGCCTAGTCGGTTTCCCCCTGTGTTCATAATAACAGAACGAAAGAGCAAGAAAACAGTCTGTTTTTCCTCTCTTCCTTCCTCCTTCTCTCCTAACCCTGCCTAACCGTCAAGCCTCATCCTGCCACAGCCCTGCACCAACCTCCTTGAATCCTTCTGTGTGTCTCCTGAAGGCCTGCAACAAAGAAGGTCTTCACCAAAGTGATGTGTTTGTCTATCTCACAGTGTCTTGTAGGACGATACTGGTCCCTTCCTTGTGCTCTCTATAGCCCAGCAATGTGGGACTTTTTTTTTAGTTTCTTGACCTTGCCTTTCTCTCTCTTGAATCTAAACACCTTTGCACATGTCCTTCCTGGAAAAGAAACCATCCGGTTATTGTCTTACCCCTCAAACGTGCCAACTTCTTCCATCCTGCAGATTTCAACTTATACATCACTTCCTCAGAGAGGTCATCCCTGCTGTTTCCATGAGTTCAGCACCCCATGATGTTCCCAGCGCTTCTACTCTTGCTGGTTGATAACGTCTAGCCATCCATGTTACCGTGTTTCTCAATTTTCCATGCCAGAACCTCAGGTTTGCAAGTAAGACCAAGGGATGTCTTGGAAACTACTGTGTCCCAAGTATGCTGCTTCCATATCCTAGGCAACCAGGGAATGTTGAAGGGATGTTTCAGATCTAACTCCCAGCAAACAAACTCGATGCTACTTCCCTAGGAAGCAAGAAAATTCTGTCTCATGTTTCTTTGGTGACCTTCATAAGGCTAAGTGGTGCCCAAGAAATATTTGTTCGGAAGAATTCTTAACTCCAGTATTATATTTACTTAGCTCAGAATAAGATGTTTTCTTTAATGATGTGTGGGACGGAGAAGGAATGAACGAGCTTGGGCTTGTCTCTTTCTTAGTTGGAAAGAGTTACTTAAGCACAAAAATACTAGTTTATAGTATTCAGTGAACAGTCATATGTTACATGTGTGCCAGTTGTCACCACATTGTCCCTCTCAGTAGTGTCTGTTCTCCAGTAGAGTCTTTGAACGGGGTGCCTTGTTGAGGCAGTTAGCACCGTGCCAAGAAGATGAACTCTGAAGACACGCGTGTCTGTGTCTCAGTCTCCACTCACTCTTACCACCTTTGTGCTCCTGGGAAAATTAGTTAACCTCTCTAAGCTTCAGTTTTCTCATTTTTAAATTGGCAATAATGATACTACCCACCTCGAGGGGATGTTATATGAAGATTAAGTGAACTGCTGCACATAATGCTCTTAGCATAGTGGCTGGAATAAAACACTTGTTAGAGATTCACCATAAATCGTGGGGGGTCTGCTAGCCTCCATTTGCTCTCTAGAACTGTTTGTGGGGCAGTTTGAGGTGGCAATAGGTGCACAGAGAAACCTAGGATTTATCTGTACAGAATATTCCATGATGTTCTCGCCTCCATTTTTATTATTTTTCTCCTCTCCCACCTTTGCACACATCATACAGACCACTCTCAATACCAGGTATGCTATGTCCTCTTATCTTGGTGGCTTTCCAAAAATCAGCTTGAAAATTTAGAGCCATATATATTTATTTTAATGCATTTTTATCTCTGGTAACATACTGTTTTTTTCCTATTACCCTCAATATTTTTCCAAATTGATTTCATAGGGAAGACATAATGTTTGATTGGAATTTACCAAAGTGAGAATATATGGTCAAGAAATAGTGGAAAGTCAAATGTAGAATCTATGACCCAGAAAAAATTATTATTATTATTATTTTATTATTATTATTATTTTATTATATGCTTGTTACCATGTGCCAGGCACTATTCTGAGCCCTGAATCATTTTCTCCATTTTACAGATGATGAAACTAGTTACCCATGTGAACCATATAGTGGAAAGAGTATATAAATAGACAGTTTACCCTCAGGACTCTATCCTGATTGAACATTATTTTTCTTCACTTCATATCCAACAAAAGAGCGATATGACCTTGCCACTTGTTTAGTTTAGTTTAGACATTTGACTCAATTTATAGAAGTCTATGTAGCTTGATCATGACATTGGAATGTTAAAAAAATGTGGGGAAAACACACTATAAAATCTACGTTTACTGGTAAGAAGCACAGAGCATTTGGCATTGGTGGAAAGCTTAGTCTTTGATGTGGAAAATAGGAGAGTTTTTACTGTTTCCATTTGGGTCAGAGAAAGAGGTGATTGCTCTATGATAAGTTTAGTGGGTTCTAAAGTTAGATGTAATAATTGACGAGCTACAAGTTGTCTCGCCCTGCTGATATGCAAGTATGAAATATACATGTCAAGAAAAATATGGTCAAGGAAGAACCACACAACAGGAAAAGCAGAGAATGCTTAATGAGACAAGTCCCAGTTATTCTGTGAGTGAGACTTTGTTATACGATGAGGCTCCTTACTGAGTTGGGGGCTAAAGAGGGAGAATAGAAGAGACAGAGAAGTATAGAAGAGTAATTTTGGGTGAATCATCTGACTCCCTGACCTCCAGAAGCCAGCAGCCTGCAGTGTCCCTATTCTGAACAGCTACCTAAGGAGGAAATGTTTCATTTTAGGTATGGCTATGTCCTCTGTTTTAAACATTTTTTTCCTCATTTTTGAAAATGTTCACATTATTGCCTTTTGCATGTACTCAACAATAGTTGCCTAGCAACCATCAAGAAGCTTTTTTGGAGCTCAAAGGGTCTAAAATGAATGAAGAGCAAATACAGTTTGAGCTGCAGCTGAGATGACCAGGTTTCTGATACCAGTTCCAAAGCAGATCCTCCAGGAATCAGGCTATGCATCTTTAAGAGTTCCAAAATCTGGTCTGGTCTCCTTAGATACCCACTGAAATGTCCTGTTCATCTTGGACACATGCAAAGAGGGAATATGTAAGATATAAGAGGAACCTCTAGGTGTAGCGTGGTCTTCTTTTCTGCCTTGAGGCAGGACTGCCTCCTACCTAATCCCAAATGGATGTGTAGATAATGGAAGTTTGGAAAACTCTTAAGAAGGAGGATTGTAACACCACCTCTGGTAACGTACTTTAGGATCTTGCAGCCTTTGGACTGAGAACACTAGGTGAAAAGCATGGGCTAATCAAGGAATTAAGCTCCTCTTTTCAGGTTACTGATTTATACCATTGGGTGGCTCTCACAGTTATACCTTATTCAAAACGAAAAGACCCTAAGGGATCTTCCAGATTAGAGGTCACAAATTCCAATACTCAGAGGTGCCAGCAGAGAACCTAGGGGGAAAAGGGCAGGTAGGGCCTGTAATAAATGGGGAAGCAAAAGATACCCATGCTCTGTCCAAAGGAGCAGCTGCTTTTCAGCTCCATACTTTTGTTGTGTTGTAGGCATAGGACCCAGTGTTGTCAGATCTCTCAACTTTTTAAGAAAAGCCAGACATACCAATTTTTAAGTGGACATCTCATTACTTTTAATTGATGACAATAAGAAAAAAATGTTCAAGCCAAATAAACTATGCCACTGGACAGATTTTGTCCATGAATCTTGTCTAATGAACCTCTAACATTATACATGAGGGAACTGAGGCCTGGTGATGGAGATACGTATTCAAATTCAATGAAAATGTGAACTGAAAGTCAGGAACTGTGTTGTCTTCTCTGTTTTATCCCCAGCTGGACTAGCACAGGATCAGGCACTAAACAAATATTTATTGAATCAACAAATACTAGATATTAGAAGCAAAACCAGGACCTTCAAGGCTTTTTCTTAAATGACCCCTTTTTTCCTCCTAAGTGAACTTCCCTGTCGTCCATATAGATAGAATTTGCTCTTTTGCCATGTAATGTCTTGTTTAAAATGAGATTTGATTAATAGCAGTGTTTCAGTGAAAACACCAGAGAAAAAGCCTTGGACCCTATCTGGGGTTTAACCTTACCATAGATTTGTCTATGCTGGGACTCCTACAAACAATATGTTGCTTCTCTTGTTGGCCAACCACATTCAATTCTATTCAATTTATTGTCTACTTCTTGAGCTCCTACAATGGCCAGAGGTCCTCTGTATGATGATTACAAGATATAAGGGAGTCAGATGAGGCCGGAGGCTTCAGAAATGTTCAACTATTTTAGAGAATGAAGATACTTGGCATGGTCTTTATTTGGTGTGGGGTGGAGTGGTTCTATTTAGGTAACACCTTACAGTGTGGTAATCTCCTTTCTTTGCTTTTTGTTTTGAGATTTAAAGTTGACCAAAACATGGGATCAATTATCACTAAGACATTCTCCTCTTTTAACAATCTAGTTATTGCCTCCATGTTGGAAAGCTCTGCTAGAATAGACAACAGTCAGCTTCCTAGGAGTTATACCAGATATTTGTGTCAAATGGTCTACTTTTCATTGCATTTATTCTTTCTTCCTGGGTTCTACAAGGTACTTACCTCTGTGCTGAGAGTTCAGGTTTTTCCAGGGTGTAAATAATTCTCCCACCAGAGAACTACTGGCCTCTTGAAATGCTTGAATTGATGTATTATTTCCATGTGTCTGTGCGTATAATAGTGATAATAATGGCATCCACCATTTATTAGTGTCTTCTGGATGCTGAATAATGTGCTAGGGATGTAGTCTCATTTTATCTCATTCATAGTCTTTCTCCAGAATAATTTTTCAAGATAGAAATATAATCCTCTTGTGAAAAATGGGCAAATTCAACCCCAGAAAGAGACGATGACTTTTTCTGAGGGCCATACAGTTACCTGGCTTATGAAGTTAGCGAAGAGCTGCCTCTTTTCAAAGTCTGTGCCCTCTTTACTTCCTTGTGAAACTTGGATATCCAGCAGCAATTTTACAAACTTCACCGATGTTTTGGAGATGAAAGGAAAGATGCTGTATCTTTTTTCAGAAGCGAGCTCTAGGGGACATTTGAAGCAAAGTAGATGATTTTGCGTGATACTGTGTTTAATTTCAGAATGTTGTCCTTTGCTGGTGAAGATAATCAGATGTAATGTCATGTGCAACCTCTCTGCTTGCGTGATTTCATAAAACTGATGTAGCAGTTTATTATTATACAATTAGTATAGCATAGAAAAAACCCGGGATGCAAGCCAGATGAAATAGACAATGAATAGTTATATAAGGTTTTGGAAGAACATGCAGTAGAACATAGCTCACTGTATTTTCTTCTCAATTGTTAGTTTCCTTTTCAACATGATTGCATCTCAGTTTAATAGCACTTGCCATCTCAGGCTTTATGGTGCCAGGCCTGACATAGTTACATCCCCTCTGTGCTAAAAATATTGCATGTATATATTCAACCGCAACCCGACATGTTTAGCTAATGGGTTACTCAGGAGCTATGCGCTTATATAATTAAGTGATGTATGTAATTTTGTGTTAACACATTTGCAATGTGTGTTTCCCTGGTGATTGCAATGCTTTATTCTGTGTAAAGTGTGACATTTTAATTCCCGCTGAACAGTTTTCTACCTTGATTCTCCTTGTTTTTGTGGCAGGGGATTATTTTGCAATCAAGATAAAAGCATTATTTATGAAATTTCTAGACTATCCCATTACTGGGAACTTATAACTGCAGATCAATCTCCTATTTTATTGATCTTTGTTAAAAATCTTTATTAGAATTTAAATTTAATCTCTACATTATGGATTTGCCCAGACTTTTGTCTGCAGGCACATTTTTTTAAGGCGCCTTTGCAAGGAGCGGGTTTCTTAAAAAGTAATTCTCACTAAATGATCTGCCATATTCCCCAGGGACTTTTATTTCTCTTCGGTATGCTGACTTTTCTCTGTTTAGGGTTCTCCAAGAACAAGTTAGATCTATAGATTCACAGGCAGGACAGATTTCTGTTAAGCATTTGAGTGCTCGGCAATAGCTGGGTCTCAGAATTACATAGTGAAAATTAAAAGGTGAATGTCCATTTTCACCCCTTATTAATGGCATTTGTGACAAGGAAGGTGCTACAAACAAGAAAGTGAACCCCCAGCCCAGCCACCTGCCCTCTTCAAAAGTATTTCTTTTCTCCAGTGGGATCAGCAGTCAGTGCAGTTAAATAAATGTTTACTAGACTCTAATTAAGGACCAGACACTGCCTTCAAAATATAATACAGAGTAAATGTTTTTTGAGCACCTACTAAGACAATGTTACAGTGACCAAGAGAGACATCATCTCTGGTGAGGGATAGAGAGACACACAATTTTAATATAGGGTGGTGGGTGCTACGATAGAAGCACACCTGATATTAGAAGCTAAGGATGTAGGTTTCCTCCCACAGCTGGAGATGAGGGAGAATAAAGTAGCTTTCTAGGGGATGTGGTTCTCAATGTAAGTCTAGGAGTGTAGACTCCTAGGAGTAGGAGTTGGGACAGGAGGGACAAAAGTCCAAAAGGAAGGGTATTACTGTCAGAGGAAGCTCGGGAGCATGGGCATACATGTGTGAAGCCATACGTGGGACCTCTAAGGCATTTGTTATTCTTGGAAGGTAACAAGGATGCTCCAAAGCAAGGTAGGCTGTGGTCCATTTCTCCTGGCCCACAGAGGTCCTGAATTCCCGATGCCTATCCTCATCCAGGGAGCCTCATTCAGCACGGACCAACAAAAGCAAGCAGGTGGCAAGCACTGACGCCAAATGCTGGAGTATTGCCCTGATGGCTTCGCAAGTGCTTTCCTCTTAGTCCCTCCCGTTTGAGTCTGAGCAAACAGCTGGGAGTGTGGTGCACAGAAGTCCCGCCAGAAGGACCCACGGCCCGTGCGCTCCAAGTGAGCTTTCTCAGTTGTATGTTTTGGCTTTGGAACACAGTGGGAATGTCCTTGTCAGCTCCCATTTGACTTTATTAATTGCAGTTCCTTGGAAAGTGTGTTTTAATAATGTGGTCTTGGGATGGCAACACTCACCCTGCAGAGACCCAAGAGGAGGTATTCAGGGCCCATTGAAAAGCCATCTGCTGCCAAGGCACTGCTGCTGATCCCATGCAGCCAACAGACACCAGTGTCTATCACGGCTCTGCTGCCAACTGTGTGACTTTGGGCAAATTGCAGACTCTCTGGGCCTCTCTTTTCTTACATGTATTAAGTAAGGGTTTGGGCTAGAGCTTAGGTTCTCCTTAAGCTCTGGAATTCCCTCATTTCATAAAATTACTCAAACGAAGAATCCTACTGTCATCACATCTGTGGATTCACCAACTCCTTGCAGTGATCTTTTGGTTCCAAATCCATGAGAAAAGCCAAGAACCACTTTCTGCATTTCATGTCTTGTAATGGTTCTCTGTCTCTGTATATTTCAGGAGGCCATTTACACTAGCACTGGAACCTAGATTTTAATTTTTTAAGACACAAAAGAAATTGTTAAGCCTCTAAATATTCCTAGAATATATGGTGGTATGGATCAAGCAATCCATTTTATTAGAATGTCGCAAGAGGCTGTCACCTAGCAGCTCTGTGTTGTTTCCAGGCCCCACCCCCCACCTCCACTTCCCTGAGCCCTGCGGCTGTGGTTAATAATGTCAAAAGAATGTTTTAAAATTGCTCGTCTGTTGATTCCAAAGAGTCAGAGCCCTCACGTGGTTAGAGTCCTGGGCTAGGAGTCAAATTCTAAATTTAATTCCAGCCTCTACGAACCTCTTAGTTCCTCCCTTCCTCACCACTAATCCATGTTTCAGTTTTCTCATCTGCAAAATAGGCATAAGATGCCTTGCTTCACAGAAGTATTTGCAAACAGCTTTGTTGTACCCCAAGACTGGCATTATATTGGGGCAGAATATCATTTTCCATTCCATAATAGGAATTAAACAAAAGCTCTTTTGAGTCTGCACCTTGTGTAAACACCCTGTTCTCAAACGCTGATGAATTTCAGAGGTCAACAAATTCTGCCCCCCTTTCTTTATTATTATTTTTTAAGCTAAACAAGGCTAACGAGGGAATTCATTTTGGAATAAAAAGACATGAAAGAAAGGGTATTTCGGCTTGCACAATAGAACAAAGAAGAACAAGAATCATCATGTTTGCTAAAGAACTCACAGCTGTTTAATTTTATAGTAAAATTACTTTAAGAACTTTGCTAATTCAAAGACAAAACCAAACAACTGTTGTTGCAAAACTGAACTTGCACGTGTGAGTGGAAAAGCCAAGTTAAGATTAATCTTCCCCTAAAATCGTATTTTAAAAATACAGAGCATTTTTGTTAATACCGGTTGGAGGAGAGGCTTTTATCTAAAGAAAAGACATAAAAGAGGGAAAGGGTACATTTACTGGTAATAAGATGAAAAATAGTTTATGATCTCATGTACTTTGCCCCCAGCTTTTTTTTTTTTTTTTTTTTAAACTGCTCAGTCTGTTTTAATACCAGGTTTGTTTGCTTTTTGGGGATGGGCCTGTTCGGCAGGAAATTGTCAAAAGGCATACGGCAGAAATTTTAAGTGATGTTTTTAAAAATTAAAATTAAATACCACATTGGGTAACCGATGATTAAACTTGGAGTTCAGATTTTTATAAAATTTAGTTTTTAGAGATTATGGATAAATTCAGTACCTACACTTAGTTCTATAAATTCCAAGTTTCCATATGTTGCCTATTGTCAAAAACAAATAAACTGTTCTTTATTTAATTTTTTTTTTTAAGTGATTTCTTCCATATTAGGAAATTATTCAGACTTCTTTCCTTGGTTCCTATAATTCCAAAATAGTTGGAACATCAGTCTATTTTTGGTTATGAAGGAACTTTTAAAATGTGGGCATGATTGTTTTTTAAGGTTCAAAATCTCATAAAAATCAATTGTCACATATCTAACAGTTACGGTTGTAAACATAGTGAAGTTATTGTAATTGTATTCCAAAAAGACAAAGTTCTAATTTCCATATTACGAGTCCCATCCCCTATTCCCACCCTTCTCCACATGGGAGGGCTGCTAAATGTAAATTCCAAAACATATAAAATAGCATAAGTTTGTGATTTGTGACTCTTTCTGTCAAGGATTAATGTTCTTACCTGTATTTGATTAAACTCTCATGTTAGTTTGTGGGTTTTTATGATTTTCCCATGACATTACATAGATTCACCACGAGAGGGCAACCGAGAGTTTACTTTCAGCTAACAAAGCTAGAAAATGGTTTTAACATCAGCTAAGTGTTTTAACTTGCTAAGGATTTATCTCCCCGCCTTCTGATTGCCACACATGCAGCTTGAGTTTCTACTTACAGCAATAATAATCCAAATAAAGTTCTTCTGAGGGAAAATATAGACAGACTGTGCAGGCAAGTGCTTTTGCCCAAATAAGGATGCCTTTTGTGGAGACCCCATGTGTTAGATAACCATCAGCTGACAGTTGGTCATGAGTTAATAATGTTGGATGCTGAAATATGCATACCATGTGCTATAAAAGAGTATGGAGGACAAAGACAAATACTGCTATACTTAGATGTCAGAAAAATGCCAGAGGTGTGTAGACTGCTTTGCTGGGTGTAGGTTGAACCCACCAAACAATTTCATAAAATTATTATGTATTAAGTATCATACGGTAGAAGGTTTAATATTGCTCATTTTGTTGATGTTGCAGGGATTTGGGGCTTAATCTCTCTGCATGTTACTGCCTAAAGTGCTATAGCAACTCTTGTCTTCTGAGTAAAGAAAGTATTTCCTAAGCTTATTTCCACTGCTACCATTGTTGTTCTTTTATTTTTACAACAGGAACCCTAAAAGGGGGGTAAAAGAGGTTCTAGAAAAGACTCTAGATGGGTGTGTAGCACTTTGATTGGCATGTTTTATTTGGAGAACTGTTAATGTCTACTTAATATTTCTATGTCGCTGCCACCACAGGAATCAAAAAGTGGCAGGGGTTGCGGGGGGAGGGGGGGGCGTGACATGGGTGGGAATAGGATTTGATTTCAGCTACTACCAGTTATTTCTGAGGACGGGACATTGGGCCAGCTGGGCATTGAGCAGCCATCTTCTCAGAGTGATGCTCCATGGTATTTTGGAGCTAAGAATGATTCGAGAAAGAATGTGTCTCCTCCTCTGCCCCCTAAAAACCTTTTTGTTCTTTTAATTTTTTCGGGCTTATTGGAGCCCATCTTCAACGAGTAACTTCACTTTTGGTCCTATAAAACTGCGGGACTTGAAGCATCTTGGCCAAGCCAGAAAGCTATGCCCTTGCCTTTAGACCTGACTCTATCTGATCTCTCTACTTACTTGCAAACAACATCTTCAAAAAAGAGAACACAATCAAACCATGAATTTATTGAACAATTTGTGGTTAAGATTTTACCTTGCAAACAGCCCAAATCACTCAAAATCTATTTTCTCTTATTCGGATTGCAAATGACTTATATTATACCCAACCTATATTGGTAGCAGAAGAGAATAATTAGTAAAATAAATAAATAGACAGCCTTTCTTTTTCTCTCTCTGTTCCCCATTCCTCCCAAGTCTGTTGTCCAGGCTTAATATTTGCTTTGACATCTTAGTCAAGGAAGTTAATGAAATAACATCTTCATCAGGACCATTAAGTAACCTTGAATCAATGATTACCAGATTTGAATTTTACAAAGGAGACATCTCAGCTTCAGCAAAATTTTCAGATGCTAACATCTATGTATGACTGTCTTCCATAACAGTGAATAAAATTCTAAATTATATTGAAACGTCAAATCATCACTTTTGCTGATTTTTCTAGCTTCGGTTGTTAATTTTGTTCAGTCTGCTCTTTAATACATATTTCCAAGGACATAGCTGTAATCATAACCTTGAATTATTGACTAAACCAGCATCACTCAAGAGAAAGATAATGCAAACCGCATGTAACTTAAAATTTTCTAGTAACTGCATATTAAAAGGTAAAAAGAAACAGGTCGAATTAATTTTAATAATATATTTTATTTAATCCAGTATATCTAAAATATTGTTTCAATATATAATCAATATAAACTGTTATTAATGAGATATTTCTCAGTTCTTTCTCTTTTTTTGTATTGTGTCGTACTGGCAATCTAGTATGTATTTTACACTTGTGGCACATTCAGTTTTGGACTAGGCATATTTCAAAGGCTCAGTCGCCCCACGTGGCTAGTGGTGACCGTGGACACAGCAGCTCTAAACAGTCACAGAAATGTTTTCTCTTATTCTGAAAAAAAGGGGAAGAAGTGCTAACCTCGTCTGTGTATTCTCTGTTCACTGTAAGATTTACATTAGGATTTCTGATGGTATCTGTTCGTTGTTTCTCCACACTCACTCTGATTCACTGAGCACTCTAATTGTGCTTATTTAATATATCATCAAGTTTTATGGGCCTTGTCGCAGCTTCCCCACACACAACCCAGACCCTTCTCTTCTCATTGTGGATTCTCCTTGAACACTTCATCCTACTCGAACACACTTTCTTTTCTACCATCTGTGAGTTCGTTGGCATCACCGTACAGCTTTTAAAGTCATTTTCTAGAACTATGGCTCCTATATATCCACAAACAAATGAAGCTCAGAGGTGGCACTGGGAGCTCATAAAAGAAGGAGAAGAGGAGAGAGATCTACCTGAGTAACAAAAAATGCCTCAGACAAGCAAGAATAGTCATCTTTTTACTTTTAAGTAAGATACTATTCTACTTTCTAAATTATTCTTTCTGAAATGTAGAAAACATAGAGAGTGGAGAGTCTTTAAGTATACATTCTTTTTGTGATTTTATTTAAAAAAGAAATTGAGAACTTATTACTTGGTGACCTTTTATTTTTTCTTATGTGTATGTGTTTGAAAAACCATAGTGTCTCTCATATTAGTTTGAGGGAGACACAGACATTCCAGGCTCTCTTTGTGCTACACACACACACACACACACACACACACACACACACACACAGTCGCTTTTACTTATTTCCAAGTGAGGAATGTTTTTTTAGAGATGTAGCAAATCAATTATCCTCAATGTTGAAAATGGAATATCTCATTTCCAAACCTGGAGAAATGGCTGAATAAGAATGTTCTGTTTATATATGAGTTTAAAAACTGTTCTGCTATTTACTGCTCCTTGCCAAGCTATTCAATACAAAAATGTAGCTTTCACTTCTGTGCTGTCACATTCGATAGTAACACCATAGAACATATCAATCATGAACTAGAATGAGAGGGGTTTATTGATTGTAATAGGAGAGAGAGAGAGAGAGAGAAATCCTCTATGTTTAAAAGGTCCTATCTTTATAAACTTCATAAATTATAGAAATCAAAATGTCCGTAAAAAGCATTTCCAGGGTGGGTCTTTAAATAACCTAAAAAGAGAAACAAGTATCTTAAATTAATATTCTTTTCTTCTTATAGGTAATCATACTAAGAAAGACTAAATCTGTGTTTATTGAATAGTTTTCCAAAAATGCAAACATGAATTATTTCGAAATCTTAAGGAAAAGTGCGTCATGAGCATTGAAACAACACACTTATTCTAATTGTAATAGTTTTCAGGCAGTTTTTTTCTTAACATCATCTTTCCCATTAAGGGAGGAGCCTAGGACCTGGGGCCTGATATCTGGGGAGAACAACAAGAGAAACCAGTTGTCCCGTAGAGGTGAAAGTGGAAGTGTGAGCCACTAGGGCATTTTTAGAGTCCATTTTTTTACTTTGCTGAGTTAGAGATTTCATGACAAGACCTTGCAGCTGAGGAAGGAAATCAGACCCTTTGTGCGTAGTATTAACATCTAGACAACACCGCCACCTAGGTCCTCAGGTATCTACTGTGCCTTGATGTCTCTTTATAGAATATTTGGAATTCTAATGCAAAAGACTCTTCTATAGGCTCCTGATGCCACAGTGGGTAGGCCTCATTACCCGGAAGATGAAAAAGCCTTTGCAAAGCAGCTATGAACCACCACTTCCATCCCCTTTCAGGTCCTGGAGGGCACCTTTCACTGAGAATGGTTCCCCTGGAGCACACTGGGGGTGCCAGACAGACCAAAGGGAAGGTGACAGTCTGTATTTCAATCTCCTTCCCTATTTCTAGAATTCTCCTTTAGAGAGTGAATCTTCTGAAAATCTAGGCTCTCTCCTCACTCTATACCTAGATTTAACTCCCAGATTTTCCCTTATTCTACAAGTAGTAGAGAAGAACATCTAGTAATCCCTCTCTTCTTTGTTGGTGCCCTTGTAGACAAGCCTGTTGTAGACTTCTAGGACATTTCTGCATTCCTTTCGAATTCACTACATCATTTCAGAATAATATACAGTAACATTTGGTCGTTTAAATTTCTCTCCCTCTTCAAGACATGGAGAGGAAGTAAATCTAGAAATCTGTCCATCACTGCTGGTAAAACCTGACTGAAAAAGAGGTTTGCTTGTGTTTTAATGGCAAGAATGCACAGTCACATGCTTTCAAACCAATTAGCAGTACAGATGAGCTAGCAAGTCGCATTCCATTTATAAGGTGGGGGAAGGGGAGAAGTCAAATAATCTGTATTTTTAAGTGTTTCTGAGAAATGAAGACCTCCAGGGCAGAGAGAAGGCGGATCAGGAAATAGCTATGCAAATCACATGCCAATGAAATTACTAAAATTTTGATCAGGGGCATTAACAATTGCTCCAACATTCACAAGTATGAAACAAGGAGTGAGTAAGACTGGGCATGTTTTAGAAAGGATTACAAGAGTGTTTACTTACATGGTTTGCTGAGCAGTCAATGAAGTCCATGGCTGTTTTGGGCTTAAGCTGCCCAAACAGCCCAGGTAGGACAAATGCAGTAATACGTTCCAATCTCATTAGTGTCTCTTGGGGATCTCAGTGATTCTGACAAAGAGCAAAGTGACTGGACCTCATATAAAGCCTGTTTCATTTTTTTTCCCCATCCTCTTTCTTAACAACACAACTGCTTACCCTTTCACGGGAATCAGACAGGGACCTGGATTCTGTGAGAGTGAAGTTCATTGGAAACGCTAGATTGTAGTTAGTAAGAACTATGGTTCAAGCAACATCAGGATTTGGCTTGGGCTAAAGCAAACTTGAACACTCAAAGAGGCCATGACATACAGAGTGGCTCGAGTGTTCATCTGGGTCACATTCACCGGTCATTGTTCAGGGCTGTGTGGTCTTGGTGGCATCTGGGAGTAAGAGCATTTGAGTTCAGCTCCAGTCTGGGTTCACAAATCTGGACTCATCTTTTTAATACCTTTATTTGAGAAAAAAATTACCCTTAAAAAGGGAACTGTCCGAACAATTATAGAAAATGTTAACACTTGCAGCATTTTATTTTTACCATACCTTTTGCTTTAAATTCATCATTTAAATTAGACTGTCCTACAAAATGGAATTGTGTTTGTTCATGGTCCTGTGTATTCATATCTCAGACGATACAGTTGCTTCTCAAACATTTCTCTTGGGTGTGGAAGACTGTTTATAGAAAAACAGAATAAAAGTAAATGTGAATATTCTTCAATCTGTATGTAAGTAATGCTTTGTGAATTCATGGAAAGACTCAACCAACTGATGGATATTGAGTACCAGCTGCCAGTTTTCAGACACTACTCTGTTAGGTGTAGAATAGTGAGTATATGGAATACAATTGTGGATTTAAAATAAATATTGCAGGAACTCATTTATGAATTTTTAAAGTAAAAATGTTGTCTCTAAGTTAAAGCCAAAATGAGGGCTGAGAGCTTCTGTTTTTCTTTTATTTTTTTTTTCCAAGTATTTGAAAACTGAAATTCTGTAAGAGATTATCTGTGAAATGCCTTTCTTTTATTACACCCATAAATTTCAGAAGTGGCTTTGATCAAGCCTTCTGCCATTCTTGGTTTCTAATCTTTTATTCATACGTTAATAACTTTAAAAACACTCATCCTATTTTTGTTGTAGTGAAAGAGGAAGTTTCTAAATAGTCAAAAGGGAAACATTGAAAATAGAACACAGTAAATGGTAACTAAATTAGGGTAGGGTTTTTTATTTCCAGAAAGAGCAATGCTCCATGCTGAAACTTGCCAGAGTATTTTAAGATTATTGTCTATAAAGAAAATGTTCCAGAGAATTGATATCTTCAGAGGAAAGGCATTACAGAAATGCAAAGTATTATCAGTAATGTACACTATACATAGAACAATGTTTGTCAGTCCCTAATACTTCAATCAGTGGAGTTTAGTTTTCTGGCTTGGGTTTAGTGTTTAAAACACACACACACACACACACACACACACACACAACTTGCAAATCGAATGAGTTAACGCTCTGTCGACTTCCTCTAGACATTGACCCTGGGGGTCAGACTCTTAGGAAAATGATGACTGGTTTTCCATTCTCCTAATTCCAGTCCCCACCAACAAACAAGTCCTTTCTCTGACTGGAAGATCACAAAGAATTTCTCGAAGAGAATATGTAGCTACGTTGGCAACAAAACCCTCTCTACAAAATGAGAGAGTTGTTAACTGATGAGTCAATCCAGCTTTTATAGCAGTTTATCTTCATGGTATTTCTAAGAGCATAAGTGTGTGTGTGTGTGTGTGTGTGTGTGTGTGTGTGTGTGTGTGTGTGTGTCTGGGAGAGAGAGAGAGACAGTCATGACAGGAAGAACACAGTAGAAAAAAACAAGAACATTTAAGCCAAAAGCAATTTACTTTGCCAGTAACTGGTTACATTTCCTTTGTTTTATTATTATTATTGCAAGAGTTGGGGTTGAGATGAAAGTTTCCCACACCTGCGCTGACACTTAACTTGTCAGAACCCATTGTGAAGTAAATATATAAATGAATGCCTGAAACTCTAAGTTTCTAGACACTTTAAGAAAAAAAAAACTTTGTTTTGCTACATTGTCCTTTGAAAGAGATTATAATTCATTAATAGGTGGAAGAGTTAAAAAAAAGAAAATAAAAGAAAAAAAAAACCCGCACGGGTTAGATGTCAAAGTAGCCTGGAGCACTGGCTGTCACTGATTCTCCTGGAATTAACACCTATAGAAATAGCAGTGACTTCACAAAGGTGAATACTTGTTAATTTCATGGCTCTGAGTAAGAGGAACAGATGGGCAGTCAGAGAGGAAAGAGTTTTTAAAAACCACAGAGATCTTTCACTGATTAGGCAGAAGAGTCAGTGGCCCACTGCACGGGAGCAGCTACATGGTGCTCTGATTAAGTTTTATTGGAATTCTATGGCTTTAGTGGAAGTCTTTTCACCCACTGCTGAGTCAGGACTGATGGCAACTGCTCTCTCTCAAGTCTGCAGGATGCTGTTTGTTGCCCGAGATGGGCTTCAGCGCCCTCGTGCTGTGTGGTATTTGTGACTGTTTTCATCTAGGGAAAGCTCCCTGGTGACTGCCAGCCCAAGTTAATAATGTAAATACCTCATTATGAGACAGAGTGAGTGAGTGAGTGAGTGAGTGAGTGAGTGAGTGAGTGTGTGTGTGTGTGTGTGTGTGTGTGTGTGTGTGTGTGTATTAGAGAAAAGTTTCTTAAAGCAGAGGCTCTGGATGAAGTCCACTTGCCTGGGCTGAAATCCTTCTGCTACCAGTAACCAGTTGTATGACCTGAGACAAGAAGTTTTGTCTCTATCTCAGATTCTCGGTCTGTAAAATGCGATTGACATTTGCGCCGTCCTGTTAGCTTGTTTCGAGTTTTATGCAAAGTGCTGGCTGACACAGAGAAAGTGCTCCGTAAGTATCAGCTATTATTATTCATGTATAATATTGAAAACATTTGTGCAAAGACTGTTGATTGAACTCTATGAATGAGCCAGGCCAGTGGCTAGTGGATTATATACTCATGGAAAAGTAACTGTGCGTTTACTGCTCCACACTACTTTTTTTTTGAGGTAGAACTGACTCGAGTCGATTTTGCTATTGGTCAGTGTGCTGCTGACTTCCAGAATGCCTTTGTTGGTAGAAATCAGTCTCATCTAAAGCACTGGAGCTGGTGTAATTCTGGAGTCTATGATTTAGGTTCTCTCAGTAGGTACTAGTCCTCAGCTGTCAAGAGAAAGGCACGTTTAGGTTGGTCCAGAGCAGCTGGGTCAAGGTGAGGTTGTTTTCTATGTAAAAGAATTAAAGATCAGAGCCTCCACCTTACCCCTGACCACCAGCACACCGTGAAACATTTATTTTCACTCATCTACCTAGCCAATGATTTGTTTTCTTAATCCTGTAGGAAAAAAAAAAAAAGAATGTAGCCTGGGGACCAGAACTTTTGCTCTCCCCAAAAGCCAGCCCCTTAATCCCAAAGTTTCACTTGAGTTCTTGTGGATCCAAAATGTCTCCAGATGTATTATGGAGGCTTTCATCCAGTCTTGCATGCTATGCCCCCCAGGGACTTTGAACATCTGCTTCTCAAGGACATTCGTTCATTGTATGTGAGACAAGATTATAGCCCCATTTAGATGCTAGGCACAATGGCTTAGCAGTCATCAGGTACCAAAGGCCATAGGTTTGCTGTCCCAATTCCTAGAGCAAACTCAAGTCACTGGTTGATGTTCCTAGAGCTCAAGGGTAAGTAGTAAAGGTGGTAGTAAAGGCGAATGCAGATTTAAGAGGTGCCCAGTGTGACATGTATGCATGTGGTCAGGTTGGCAGGCCCAGCCTATGAAGACAAAGGAGACGTATGTGGGCATCTGTATTTTCATTAGTCACTCATTCATTCAACAAATTCATATTATGAATGTCACCTCCTGGGTGTGTTCAGGGACAGATGAGAGGTGAATCCAACCTGGTCCTGCCCTCAAGGACTCTCCAATTTAGGATAATAATAAGCCATAAAACACAACTAAAGTATAAAACAATACAGTGAGCGCTACCCTGCATAAGAACAGGTCAGAAAAAGAGTTCAGAAGGCAGACTAAAAGGTATTTGAGTTTGAGACTTGAGTGATTGGTGGGATTTAGCTGACATACCTGAAATGTCCGTGTACTTGCCTTACTGGAAACAAGAGGCTTTTTTCTCTTGATCAAATCCCACTTAGAGTTGAAGTTTGTGTGACCAGAATATTAGGTGCTAGTGTGTTCTAAATTTGTAATTCTCAGAATCTTCTGGGAAAGGACATGTGCTTCTCTGGGTTCTGAAAACAGCTAAAAGAATGGAGAAAACAGACCCGATTTGGAGATGACTTATTGTCAGTTCCGGGAACCTTTGTCTTTATTTAAAACAGCCTGTTCAATGCAAGTTCTCTCTATCTAAAAGGCCTTTGGGATTTGAAAGCCTTTCTGGAAATAAATGCCTTTTAGCTTTATAAATGCTTTTTGCTGAGCTGTTATGAAGGAGAGATAGTAACAAGTCTTAGAACAGAGGCAATGTTGTTTCGTTTCTTCTAGTGAAATGCCTCAGACCTACCTTAGGTTTGTTTCTGTCAGCTTTCTGCTCGGCTATTATGTTGATAAGGGACACGAAAGTACATCCTTCCCCCGCAGTCATTAAAGTCTTAGCACTTGGAGCAGTTGTGGAAACACTTCTGTGCTACACCTCAGTTTTCAAACCAAAAGAGTCCACACCCTGGCTCCAGGCTAAGGACCATGTCAGTCTTGGAAGGTGGCATCGGGCTTTGACAGGGGAGCTGGAGGTCAGGATCCACCAAACAGGCTAGATGCAATCACCAACCCCGCACAGGGAGGTGGAGAGAGCAGAGTCCTCCCTGCCAGTCTGGCAACTCCAGCGAAGTCCTCAGAGCTCATCCCACACACTCCGTGCTAGTCACTGCTCTGTGTTTACATGAGTAATGGAGCTGCCGGGGGAGGGGAGTTGTAAGCAGAGCGCAAAGCCTCGCAGCTCTCATTCTGAGGGAAGCTGACATCCACACCAAGTCAAGTCGAGACTTCCAGGGACGTGGCGGGGGAGCAGTCAGTCACATGCTGTAGCTTTCATGAGCACAGACATCATCAAGCAGATGTTTGTCGACTGGAATGGGTAATCGCTGCTTTCTCTTTGCTTGATTTGTGTTTGTGAGCTTGTTTGTTTACCTTTGATATTTCCAGGCTGGCTTTTTTGGGGATGGACTTTCAGACAAATGTTTTGGGAAAATGAGAAGAGGAAGAGTGGATTTGGGAAGGGGCCCTGAGCCCGAGCCCCAAAGCCACTTTTAAAACTTTTGCCTGATTGTAAAGCAGACCTGCTTTGCTGAGCTTTAGGAACGGCCGCCTGTTATCCACAGTAGAAAATCGAATTAGTGAGATTAATTGTGTTTGTGAGATGAGTAGTACATTGTTAAATGGCCTAAAACCGCTGGTTAACTGGGGAACATGAGTAAGATTAACAACAATTACGAGAGTTCGAACTGTTCAGATTTGGCATTGTCAAAATCATACCTTAAAGTAATAAAAAGTGTGGGTACCTGGAAAGGTCTGAAAGAAATTGCTTGGGGTATAATTCACCCGTTTGGAATTCTTCAAGGGCTAGTTGGTTAGTTGGTTTGTTTTACTTTTGCGTGACTTGAGTGACTGATGAAGTTAAATGTGAAAGCTGATGCCGGACAGCCAGCCGCAGCACTCAGTAAACAGCAGCCTTTTTTTTTTTTTTTTCCTGTTTTCTGTATGGATCTAAAAGGGAGTCGAGCTCAACATCAAGGATGAAATATAACTTTGATTTGCATCTTGCCTATGGCTTTTAAAAAGTGTAGTCTCCGCTGAATCTGGCTAACCCCGCTGTGATCTTTGAAAGTTATTTTAAATAACCCTCAAGATCGTCATTAAAAAAAAACCATTGAAAAGGAAAAGAGAACATGCCGATTTAAATGTTATCTGCCAGATTTGTTTAGATTTGAAACATGCCGGCTACAATATTATTAGTAAATACATGTAATAATATTTTTTGGATTGTTATCATGGATGCCTCTCTATAGCTCTCTTTCTCTACTTATTTGTATGATAATTTGAGAAAATGCTCATGTCTCCACTTTCGAAGAGAGACGTTTTTAAACGCTTCATTACTATGATGCCATAATGGGCTGGCATATCACTTAGGTTTCTGAAAACAAGACTCAAAGCAGAAAACAAAGAATAATCTTGGAGCCTGGCTCAGGGCTGTCTTTTAGCCCAGTGCGTTGTGTTTCTTTTCTAACGATGGGGAAGTGCATTTTCCTTATCATTATCCTTCAGAACTAAGGGCTTCATTTTATTAAATGAATTAGACATGTTAAAGTATAATAGACTAGCTTTGGGAAAAATGTACAGAGTGTATGGCCGTCTAGGATGCAACCCTTCAGAAAGAGGAGCGTAAAACGAGGACTGGCTACCACAGATGAGTACATTTCTTGGCACATGTAGTGGGGAAGCACTGTAGTAAGATTCGTGGTTTTTAGTAAGGAAACTCATGCCAATGAAAATGTATATCAATTGTTCTCTATTTGTTTTCAGCGCCAAATCTTAAAGGCAGACCACGCAAAAAGAAACCATGCCCACAGAGAAGAGATTCATTCAGTGCTGTAAAAGATTCCAACAACAATTCTGACGGCAAAACCATCGCCAAGGTACAGTTGTTTCACACCATGGTGTTTATTTGGCTGCATCTTTTCATTTTTCCTTTTTTTCTTTATCTCTCCGCTCTTGCGTCGTGGGGGCAGTTTTCAACTCCAGATCTGACTTTGGTATTCACAGCTCTGTGTTCTTGCCACCTACCCTACCCTGGATGGTGAAGTTGGAGTGGGGGAGGGGAGTGCAGGCATTTGGATTAGTCAACAGGAAGATTTCCCACCTCCTAGTTTGGCCTGTTGGGTAAAGGATAGATGATTAAGCGCCCACGTCACTGAGGCTGAGATTTCATAGTAGGTGACACAATGACATAGTTTATTCTGCTTGTGTCAAAAATAGACCAGATGAACCATCCTCTTTCTAAATGTGTTCAGCTAAATATGTTTCAAAGATTAATAGAGGATAAAATTAGAAATGGCTAGATATAATCTTTTTAGTTATTTTTTTCAAAATCACCTCTAATTTACCTTAGAATAAAATTAAAGATGCATAGCAAAAAAATTTACATATACGTTTATACCCATATACACATTTAGATATTTTTTAAGCTCTATCTTAATGCATAATGAAGGTCCAAATTCTAGACTAATTTTTTAGGACTCGGGCCTGTTTTGCCGAAGCATGCTTTGGAATCTTGAAAGTGCATGCCTGAAGTGTCACTTCATATTTTTAGACTTATCTTTTTGACTTTTGTGGGCTTGGATCATATTTCCATGGCTCCGTTTACGGGTGTTTGCATTTAGGTGTTGTTTCTGTGCCAAAGACAACAATAGCCCCTTTAGGACCTGAACTGAAGATCAGATTTCAATTGATACCATGTCTCTAGATCCAAGGACTAAACTTATGAAAGTGGGAACATTTTGAATATTGGTGAATTTGGAAGATTCTGATGTAGAAAAACATGAATTCGGTTGTGTTGAAAATTTACTATTTTTCTACCGTGTACTCCATTCGTCCTTCCAATGTAATGAAGCTCATCCTAGAGATTCATCGTCTAGTATTCTTATTGTCAAGGATGTTTGTTTCATCAGGAAGTTCTGAGGACTTTTTGGTTAGGAATTCTTCATGCTTCCAAGATTACAAAGAGATGTGTATTTTCTGGCTAAAAACAAATCTGTCTTTCCATAAAGTTATTTTGTCCTGTTCATTTAATTATCTGCAAGTGAGTCCACCTCGATACCAAGTATGACCTTTTCTAGTAATTTGGACATTTTTAACTAGAATACCTTTCTAAGGCTTTGGCTTCCATGATCTTGAAGGATATCAACAGGAACAGTTTATTCCCTATGATGTGGTTTGCAAGATACTGAAGAATGGAGCAAGAAAGTTTTAGGATTGTAACATTCAGCAGAGCTTGTCCTGCCAATGTCTTGTGTTGGCACCCTGCCCCATACCTCCAAGGTGACATCATGTGTTTATACCAGCATGTTCTGTACTTGAGCCCAATAGGATGAAGTTTTTTCTCATGTAACTTATAATCATTACCAACGTATGCCTCTGGAAGTTTTATAAAACTCATAGAATTGACCTGAAAGCACATCCAGTATATCTCTCCATGGATGGCAGCTCTGGACTCACGCTAGGACCCACAAAACTGAAAAGAAGAGGAGCCCATTCAGTATTTGATGTTCACCAACTTATCCTTACAAGGGATAATAGTCAAGCCTGGGTTTTCTAAGTGACCTTTTCCACCCCACCTCCCACCAGTGCAGCCATTCAGAATTTTTATGAGAGGAAGGTTTATCCGTCCATCATTGGTTTCAGTGGTGAATGTGTGGATGACTTGCTACAGCCAGCTCCCAAGGACTGGTCTAAATGCCCAGCTCTTCTTGGAGTCTTGGATTACATTCCTGCCTTGGCTGCCTTCAGTGGGTCAGATAAGACCACTACATGTAGAAGAGAGAAACTGGTAGGTGTGAAATATGGTGGGCTTATCTGTTGGCACCAACCGACTAATGTAAAATCCCTACAGAATGAACAAGTCACATATGAGGCCAGGACAATCATTAAAAAGGCATTTGTGTCATAAAGTGGTCTTTTCTCATGAAATGCTGCAGTAGAGACAACAAGCTTGTGACCATCATCATTCGATGAACTGGGAGCAACATTTCAGGTGACAGTTAGTGCTCTTATGATCAAGAGTTGTTTGACGGTTTTTTCCCCAAAGATTCTCAAACAGACCATTTCTAACTATGGATAAACACCAGCTTCCTGCAGTTCTACACAGCGAAGCTTAGAGTGAGATTCACAGGTTTCTTGTGTGAATAACTAGAAAAGCAAGTCAGGAAATTTGCCTGTCGCCATCAAAAGGTTGTGCTCGGTCAATGTGAACATGAAAACTAGTTTTACAAGAATGAGAATTTCAGGGCTTTTCAAAGACAGCAAAAGTCATATGGTTAAAAAGGCTATCAGTTCTCTGAAGATGTCATGAATGTGTCTAACTCAAATCCTGCTGTTTCCCTTGGGGATCATCTTATAACAGCAGATCTGGAACCCAAGCCCATTAATATGGTAATCTTTACAAGATAAATCTTCTCAGCCGAGATCTATAATGAAAGGCCTCCAGTGATAGAAGGCAAATGATTTTTCACATCCTGTAAGCACTTTCCAAAGACCAGAAGTATATAACAGGTGGTTTACATTCTAAAAGGAACATAACAAAGGAAACCATGGTGTGCAATGTATTCTTTCATTTAAATCACAAACATACTTTTACTATTTCACAAATGTGATGCCTTCATTATTTTCAATACTTTTCATCCCATTTTGTTCACAGAACAACCCTCATGGTTTATCTTTCCCACTTTCCTGAGGAAGAAAACGAGGGTCTCCTAGCAAGTTCGTGACCAAATTGAAATTACTCTAGCTTCTTTCCTGCTGGTTCAGTACACTTTGATGCCCCAGTTGAAAGCTGGATTAGTTATAACTCAATCCAGTGAAAGGATGTGGTTAATATCAAATAGGTGGTAGTTCATTGAAAACATTAAACGTAGATTCTTTAATTAGCACTTCCTCAGTCACTTTGGAAACCCCAAAGCTCTTAGTGAACTCAACAAGTATAAGGCACTCAGCTTGGAAAAAACAGATCTAGTAATTAACTATTTTCGTCAAAAGGTTGGTCTTTCTTCAGGGCAACATGAAGGCTAGCTCCTGTTTAGTATTTCAGTACATTAAAATGCTGAGAACGTTTTAGGTAAATGTGAAAATGTGTAGAAAAGAATTTGGCATGGTTCTATCTAGAAACAGATACTATCCCAAAGGGTTCATTTATGTTAACTGAAGGAATATATGGAGCTATTCCGAGAAAGGAAGCCACTGCTCACTTCTTAGGAAGCACCTGGCCCCCAGGAGAAACCCGCTGCGAAGCCCACTGAGGTTCAGGATGGAGTTCAGAGGTGGCAGTCTGGCTTCACCTGGAGCCTTTTCTGTAAAGCAGGGAGTCTGAATGAGTTTGGGCCTGGTTTGTGCACCTCCTTCGTGCTTTCCTTCTGTTTCCAGGTAATTTCTGCACGGGTGAGGTAGAAGATTAGACAGCTATCCGAATGCTGAAGGGCAAACCTCATACTCCCTTAATAATGGTGTTTCTCACCTAATAATATAAATAATTGGCCCATTATCACTGCGTATTTCAGATCCAACCTGTTCTGTGTGTAAACCTCACATCTACCTCTGTTTGCATAATAAGATTGGGGTTTGGAGTAAGGGAACCCTGAATTCGAAACTCAGAGTTCTGCCCCACACTAGCCAAATGACGAAATATATAACTTTACTGAACTTCAGTTTCTTCGACTATAAAATGAAGCTAAATACCTGTCTTTTATGATTCTTATGCACATCAAGTAGACTGTGTGAAGCCCACAGCACTGTTTCTAGCTCATTGTAGGTGCTGGTTGTTACTAATTTCCTTCCCTTTGCTTAAAAGGCAGTAGAAGGAAAGGAGACCTTTTACACTCTGAAAACCAGGATAAACCACATGTCTAAGGTTTTGTGAAGCCTAGTCATAAGATATGGTTTTTAATTGAAAGTGTGTTTTAACTACCAATTTCATATTTTTATGTGTCGGTGAAGTATAGTGTTTAAAACCACAAGTCCTATAGTGAGATTATCCGGGTTCAAACTCTAAACTCGCCTCTTACTAACTTGGACATGATCTTGTGATCATGTACATGTTATTCATCTTCTCTATACCTCGGTTTCCTCTAATATGGGAATAATAACTTGCCTCATTAGAACTGTGAGTGTGAAATGAGATAATACCTAAAAAGTGCTTAGAATTGAGCCCGGCTACATAGAAAGCACTCAAAAAACATTTGAGGCAACATAGATTAAAACCAGAGTGATTTTATGATTTCAAAAAGCAATGAAATTATAGATTTCATCAGAACTTTAGACTCAACAGTCTATAATTTGGCAGTGAAAAATGATGACATCATAAAGTTTTACAGGATGTTCAGCTTAATATAATGTTACAATGCACTGAAGTTTGAATTCTATAAGTAAAAATTCTACATGGAAAAATGTTTTAATATCATTTCCACAGCCCCTTAAAAATTAAAATCTTATCTAGAGGCCCAGTTGAATGAGTTGTGCAGGAAGTTTTATTTTTAGCAGGACCAGTCTAAAGGTATTAAACTAGCATGTTCACTTGAGAGACTAAGCAATAAAGAAAAACCTATTTAAAAGAATATACTTTCCTGTAATAAATAAGCCTAACCTTTTATGTTCTCAGTGCTTGGGAAGGAGAATCTGAAGGGAAAGAAAAAGAGGGGTCGAAAATCTGAAATGGAAAACATTGAAAGTGCGGGACATTTTTATTCATATTTCTCCAGTACTTGCCCTCTTTTCTCCAATGTTAGATATGGAAATGTATAGAATATTGGAATGTACATATTCCCCATGGGCGCACTTGAACTCAAAGTTTGACCCTTTGTACTTCCCCCTTTTACAATTAAAATAGCTCAGCAACTTAGCGTTATATTTAACAGCCATCAAAGGCCTCTTGTAGAACATGGCATTGAGGAGGGAACATTAGGTTAGCCGCTCGGTATGCCAAGTTCTATATTGGCCTAGAGTGTGGAAGGAAGAACATCTGGAGCATTAACTGCCATTCATTTTTTAATTATGGAGCTTTTCACTTACTCTTCTTGGGGTTTTAGTTGACCTCTTCTATCTCCTTTGTGGCTAGTTCACATCTCCTATAATATTCTCAGAGCTGACTGAAAAGCAAGAAGCCCTCATTAAAGAATGGGATCTTTTGTTCCCCACTGAGGGTGGATCCAGCTTTACCTTAGATGACAGACAGCAGAGACCTTGCTGACGTTCATGATGCCAACATCTGCTGGCATCATGTTTTTCCAGTTTTGCTAGAAAGAGTAGCAACAGATAAGTTTGCTATGAAGAAATCCACTTGCCTTTCATTTTGATAAAAAGTGTGAAATACAGGACTATTTATTAAGAAGGCAGATTTTGTTCAATGACAGTAACAGATGGTGCCCCTCGGGAAAATAAACTGTGTAAAGAAAGAGGCAGGAGGATGGTCCCACCAGATGCAAACACTGTTTTTCATTTCACATCAACATACATATAAGGAGCCTAAAAGAGGCTGGCCTAGTTTGGCAAACTGTGACCCACTGGCCACCTGTTTCTATAAATAAAGTTTTGTTGAGACACAATTACACTCATTAGTTTACATATTGTCTATGACTACTTTCACAGGAGAGTTGAGAAGTTGCGACAGAGATTATGATGGCCCAAAAGCATACAATATTTACTACTTGGCCCTTTATAGAATAAATTCACCATCCCCTGGTCTAAGACAATTCCTATTCAATGATGCCTCCAAAAAGCTATATCAAGGCAAGGGTGATTTATTGATTCACTCTTCCCACTCAGTGAAAAGCATCACTAGCTATGTCTTTGTAAGCATTCCAGGGCTGTTCTTGATTTGATGTGGCATTTTTTTTCCCTTTTTCAGGTGAAATGTGAGGCCAGGTCTGCCTTGACTAAGCCGAAGAATAACCATAATAACTGTAAAAAAGTCTCAAATGAAGAAAAACCAAAGGTTGCCATTGGTGAAGAGTGCAGGGCGGATGAGCAGGCCTTCCTGGTGGCACTTTATAAATACATGAAAGAAAGGAAGACGCCAATAGAACGAATACCCTATTTAGGTTTTAAACAGAGTAAGTATACTTGTTTTCGTTTTTGAAATATTAAAACTGCTCAGATTCTTTGAGTTGGAAAAAAATATTTTTGACTCAGGATTATGTTGAAATCCTAATCTAGAGATGATGCTCACTGTTTATGCTAAATCTACAAATCATCTAAGCCAGGAATTTTTTTCCCTGCCTCTTTCCGCTACATTGTTCCCTTCTGGGGCAGTGAGATATTTATAGGCTTGAATCCACTGATTATGACTGGAAATAGACATGTTGAAAGTTTCTCATTTTCTGTTTTGTCAATCTTGAGTGTCTGTAACGCCTTTCTTCTGAGATAATAATATGACGTAGCTTTATCAGACACAGATGTTGTCTGTGAAAAGACAGCTTTTTAAAAGGAGGACATTTAAAGGTGGACAAAACAACAAAGAGAAAACATTTCTTAAGCCCCAAATTTGTTAAGAAATAACAAAAACCCGATGACTTCAGAGGAAACAAGAAATGCACAAATTTGAACTGAAGGCCCAATTTTGAATTACTCTGACATGTACATTTAAGTGTCCTCATATATTTGTAAGTAGAACAGAGAACTCATAGCTAAGCAGAATTCCATAGAAAAAGAGAAGAAACACAGATCCTGTCCTTATTTTACAAATGAATATATATTTTGCCTCTGTCTAGATTTTGTGTCACACAAAGCATGAGCCTCTGGCTTGAAATAGTATTTTCTCCAAACATATCTTCCTAGATTAAAACCATGTGTCATTTTGATGAAGAATGTCAAACCTGCATGTTTTACATAACAATTTACATACCTAATAGCAATTGGCACTGATTGCAAGAGAACACTCACAGCCATTATAAACTTATATAACTACGAATGATTACAATGTTTGTCTGAAAACTGGTTGCTGGAAATAGAAGTAAAATTAATGTACTATGAACAGCTTTGTTGCATTATGCATTGGTTCAGATTAAATCAAGGCCGAGGCAGGGCTCTTGATAGCTTTGAAATAGTGCAAGGTTCAATGAGGCTTTTCAAACGTGTTATGTCAAAAAGCCTTTAAATTTTTTTTTTAATTTTATTATTCATTTCTCTTACCAAGGAATTACTTGAAGTTCAATTTTCCCCTCTTATAAAAGAATCAAATCCATAACAGTCTTATTTCGTGGTATTTGGTACAAATGAACAGGGTTGCTAGCAATTTGGCATAGTTGTTTAATGGCCTAAACATATGCAAACCCTGTAAAGAGAAATCCGTTTTTAAAAAATATATTTTTGCAACATCACACAGGCAAGTTGGGGGACTAAGGAGACTCATGACTCAATTCCTCTGTGATCGAGTATCTTCCTTCCCTTTGATCTGTTGTATCACCGCTGCCTCAAGGGTGAAATATTTGTTTTCCTACTCATTGCAAGGCACCACATGTTAGTGAAATATGATATGAGTTTTTAATATAGTGCTGCCATCAGACCTTCTATTAAAAAGATAATCATATATTAAAGTGGCTGTTATTTATTGATTATGGAGAGTTCTTATCTGAAAGAAGCATAAATAACTGTTTAATCAATGACTTCTTTTTAAATAAGGGTTGAAGAAGACCAACCCCAATTTTGAAAATCACAGTTTTCCCAAGGACACTGTAATTTAGCTTTTCTTGGTCTGCTGATGGCAACAGGATGAAAATTGTGTTGTTCTTTATCCTAAAAGTAGAACCATTTCCGTATTTGTGACTGTTTCTTAAGAAATATTTTAAGTGGTAATAATATATCCTGTTGTTGAATGCCCTTTGGCAAATTGTTTCCTAAGAACTTAGCTCTCTGGGGTACATTAGTATTTTTTTTTCTCTCTCTCATTGAAAAACAAAACAAAACAAAACAAAATGTTTTAATTGACATTTCTTGGAAATATGTTAATGCAATGCTTATCTAAATACTTATTGTCCCTCTAACAGTTAACCTTTGGACTATGTTTCAAGCTGCTCAAAAACTGGGAGGATATGAAACAGTAAGTGTTTAAGCAACTTAAATAAAATAATTTTGCAATCTAAACCCGTCCCCCCACCCCCCCCCCCCCCGCCTTTGACCAAAATGGAGAAAATGAAAAAGCAAACCATCATTGACTGCTTTTTCAAATGGCTCTACACTTTTGGGGGTTTATTGGGCCGCTTTTGGAAACAGTCCCAATTAGTTCCAGGTTTGGCAAAATTGTAAACTTGTCGTAAAAACTACAAGTGGAAAACATATGTAACTCTCCCCTGTCAGGGAAATTAGTTGGGTCTGTAATTTTTTCCCATGTTGAGAAAGGACTATTATTGTACAACAAGCCAAGATTGCATAAAAGAAATTTCCCTTGGCAACATACCTGACATCTGTTCATGTCTAATATGGGAAATGTATTAAAGGCTTTCAAAAGTAATCAGTATTGGCCATTAAGGAATAAAATGCAGCAGAATCTCCTCTCATTCTAAGGCAAAGAAGCTTTATTAGACAAGGGTCAGTGCCGCATAAACAGGAAGTTATCAAACTTATTCAGAACAGGCTCTGACACTCTTTATCAGCTAATTCTAACTGACAGGAACGGGTTATTTTTAGCCCACAGGAAAATATGATGGCCACAGATTTTTACAGCATGTATTTTGAACCAATAAAATGTTAAAGCAACAAACTAAGATTAAAATCTTGAAAGAAGAAAGAGCTACATTAATATAGCACACAGATGACATCTGTAATAAAATCAATTGACATAGGAAGATGTCGTCATTGGAAATATTTTCTCCTCCACACAATGATCAGATTAAGTTGTGCAGTTTCTTCTGCAATTGAATAAGAAATTGTTTTTTTTTTCCTTACGAAGTAACCTGGGATATCTCTATATTGTGGTAAAATGACAGTAAGAGACACAAAGTCAAGAAAATGAAATTCATTTTAGCCCAAACATAATAACTAGTGTTTCTGGCTAGATATAGCATATTGTTTCACAAACTAATATAATGGTTTGATGTCAGGGGCTTGGGATGGGGAAAGATGGCAAGCATTATATGATTCAGATAATCAGGTGTTTACTGTAGAGATACCTGCTGTGAATTCTGACTAAAAACTCTTTGATGCGAATATATGTGCATGTAATATGTTTATTTAATATATGAGCTACACATATATGTTTATTAGGAAATATAATAGTGATATGAACTACATATAAAATGTGCATTTCATAAATACAAATTTATTTGAAATATTTGTTTTATCAAGCGCCCTATGTAAAAATAAATAATGTAATTTTTCATTGGTTGGATCTGTTGAAAGGACAAAGAGACCGACTGCTTGCAACTGTGGGCTCATAGTTTTGCAAAATCTTGCACTAATTATAGCTCTCACCTGTGTGAAAAAGATGATAACTTATTCAGGGTTAGTCTGATAAATTTAGAAGTTAACCTCATAGCCTAGACTTTTAAGTCTAACTTTTGATGTTAAGGATAGGACTATACATTTTTATGAACTGTGACTGCAGATAAGTTGCATGATATTGCACAGTATTACAAAATGTCTTTTTAAACCCAAGAAATCATTATTATTCACTGATAGGGAGTATGCCAGCAAATTTCACAGAATCAGTTTTTCCTGCATTTCTATCTTCTGTATCTTCGTAAGGATTCTATTTTTTCCCCTCCATGTAACAGCCAGTTAGTTGGTAGAATGTATAAAAAAGCTTCTGATAAGTTTCAGGGCATTTGCAATACTCTTTGAACAAATAATATTTATTCTTTTGTTGAATGAATGAATGGACGAATGAATGACCACACATTTAGCAAATCACCTAATCACATATTTACTGAGTGTCTTATGTGTCCAATGCATTGTGTCAAACACTCTGGGAGATGCAAAAGTGTCTAGGCCAGTGGTTCCATTTGCTTACCATACAGGAGAGGCGGGCATTATAAGACAATGTGGGAAAAGATCAGAGCCCTAGTCAGGTAAAGCACTTCCTCACTTAGATATGAGAGAAAGAAGACTTATGGCTCTGATGCCATTTGAGTAGAATTTTGGAGAACGAATGGAATTTAGACACGAAAGATCATGGTCTTCCAGGAAGAGAAAATGAAATGGGGAAATAAAATGTGGAGGTAGAATAAAGTTGGGCATCGAGAGTTTTAGTAACTTAAAGCAGAGTGACTAGGTGGCTGGGACAAATGACCATGAAGGAGAGTCCAGAGAGAAGGATGGAGGCAAGTAAGGAGAGACCTTGGCTGCAGGAGATGCATGAAAGCTTGGTAGCAAGCTAAGTGTTATGTGTTGCCATTTATTTTGCCTTCACTGTGTGTTTAGGTAGAGTAAAGTAGAGAGAGGCCGGAAGAATGTGGAGACCAGATTGGCATCTGCCTCTTATCTGGTTATGAGCTTCATGTCTCTTCAGCCAAGCCACGAGAGGACGGGCAATCTCTGGGATGGCCCTTTTCCTTCTTCCTTCTCCACTCACCCTTCAACTCCCTCATTGTTCATTGGGTCTTTGCCATTCTTCACAACAACACTCCAAATTTTTTCATCTCATTTCAGATAGTGAATCTACAATCTTTCTTAAAAAATCTACATATGGGGACATAAACCGGATGAAACCAATTGATGGGATTTTCCTTCCCTTTCTCTCGCTCTCTTTCCTTCCTCCCTTCTTTCCTACATTCCTTCCTTTTTTCAAATGCCTCATACTACCTGTTAGCCCTGTGGGCACTTAAGTTTGCCACTTCCATTCAACATTTAAGCTTTTGAATCTCCTAAGTACAGAATACATTTTTCTGTTGGTATATTTTGGTGAATAAAACTGTGAAATGTTCAGCGAGGATTCAGTTTTGAAGTTAGTCCAAAAGATGTATGAAAAATATTCAAAGTCTGGGGACTTAAGTTATCATCACAGTGTTGTTACCAGAGGACACTTATCAGTGAAACTGTCTGATACCAGAGCAAGTGTAGACTTGTCATTTAGAGCTCAAAAGAGATCTTAGAATCTTCTAGATCAGTGGTTCCCAAAGGCTACTCAACAACGGGGGCTCAAATTTTTAATACGGAACTTTAAAGTATAAGTAGTTGTCTAAGCCTGTACTCTGACATATTAACTCTGTGGTGGTGCCTGAGCCTCAGAGCCTGAAAATCTCTCTTTTAAAACTGCCCAGGTGATGTTAATGCAAAGCTAATACTTAGCTTACTGGTTCTCATGGGCCCTAGCTTCAAAATGTGGCCCCCATTTAAATCAAGCGTCAAAGATTAGAAAGGTATCTTTATGCTGCTAATAAATAAACATGCCAGCATATTAACATTTCATTGGCTCAAAAGCAACACCAAGTTCCCAATGAATGTTTTTCCATTTGGTAAAGTGGTGATATAAATTGAGAATCGGTAAGCTATTTTCATTCTGAGAGAAGGCGCAGCACCCTAACATTTCATTTTTTATGAATTGGTGTTGAAAGAGATTCTTGCCATGCTCCAGTTCATACCTTCATTTTGCAAATGAAGAAACTGAGGCACAAGTAGGTGAAATGAATTGCATGGGGGTCATCATACATTTTTCAGATTCTGACCTGCTGAGAATTTGTGCACAATTGTCTCAACCTCCATAGCACCACTGGAAGGAAAGAGATTCATAAACGATTATTCTTTGTGCCTCCCATTCCCAGCGGTCTCTTATGTATCTAGAATGCTTTCTAGATACTTTGGATGATGTTTTGGAAAAAGGATCTAATAACCTACCTTTGAGAGTAGCATCTTTCAATCAGTTCTCTGTATCTTACATGATCCTTAGTAGATAAACTATTACTAGCTGAGATTTTATCTGATTCTTGAGAAAAATGTGTGAATTTAGGAGATGGGTCAAGAAGTCTGGATGATGTAAATATTCAGTAATAGTAAAAAATTTCAAGTTTAGAATCTGTAGCTGTATCTCTTCTGCTGTTAAGTTGTGATTGGATAAAGGCATCTCTCTGGAATTCCCTCTGGTTATAAAAAGAAGCCATTTTAATTGGTTTGTTTTTGTTTGTGGTTATAAACTATTTCAAACCTTCTGGTTTGAATTGCGGATTATGGATTATTTCACTTCAGTTCTTTACAACTCTCAAATTGAATTAAGAAAGAAGAGCATAAGTTTTATTTTAAGTCTTTACAGCATTCTACTAATGTCTATATTCAGTTCTCTCGGCCTCTTCTACCTCTGCTGGAAATGTATATCGTATCTCTGCGTCCTTAGGTTTAGAGATCGTGAACGTATTGAATGGATTCGATTTCCTAAAAACCAATATCCTGGCATTTTGATTGGTTGGCAATGAGGACCCTTCCTTTGTAGTCATGTATCCAACTTCTCCTCCTAAACATTTTCAAGTATAGGCACCTACAGTTGAAGCAGAGCTGGATGAAGTTTTGCTGATGAGCTAAGAGGCTTGCCCTTCAGTCTCTGATGAAGCAATTAAAGCTCAAAAGTAGCTCGAGGTATTACCAGGATGCAGCGTGTAAAGGATGATTTGTTGAAGTGACTTCTATTTGGCTAACCATTTGATGGCATGCCAGAGGCAATATTTGGAGAGAAGGTAGTAGGGCAGGGAAATAGGTCTTATCCTAAAGGCAGAAGACTCCAGTCAGGAGTGCCTTCTTAGAGCGTCAGCTAGCAGCCCCATCTTTCCCCAGGGGTGAGAAAGGATCATTATTTCACATCTGGGAGAAGAAATCACTTGTCTTCCTGCAAGAAGGATTAGGCTTTGACAGTATTTAGACACCCTCTGAATCTGACCCCAGTTCTTTGGACAGACGAAGACTCTTGCTTAATTCAAAGTTCTTGAGGCCAAAGATGATGTCATATAGTTTTGAAAGGCTCCAGTTCCTGGAGTACTACCAGGAAAAAAAAGTCATCTTCCTTGAATTCTGTCCGCCCTCAAGGTGTCCTGAGAAAGAGGCTTTTTCTCAGAGCAGCTGGGGCAACACTATTTGCAGGAAAACTCTTCTTTCGACTTCGAATTTCCTACACATTCTTAAGCCATGGAAACAGTGAAGTCCTGAAAGATTTCTGATTACTGTTTCCTCACCAGGCCACAAAAATTCCAAGATTATTTCATCCCTACAACCTCAAAGTTAGTGAAATCAAAGCACTAAGACCGTGTCTTGGGTCAAAACGGTTTTTCAATATTTTTAAGTGACAGGATATTTTCATCAAATAAATTGTGAAAGGGACAGTTCCTTTCCCACGTACTCGACCGGTTTTCTTGGCAGGGATGGGCCTTGTGGAGAGTTCGTTTCAGGCCACCTTACAGCATCACCTGGGTTCTAAAGAGCAGTTTGAAAACCACTGTATTTATGAGCAATAAAAACTTCACGAACGTAAAAGGTTAAGAGAGCTTTTCACAGTTTCTTGGGTCTTACCACACTAGGGAGAGAAGTTAACTGTCAAGTGTCTTCAAAGTGAGATGCAGCTTCACACATGCTTAAACTGGTGTATTTTTCTTGGGTGTGGTCTGCTCAGTTTTTCATCTTGCTTTATGGTTAATCGTATGGGGTTGTGCTTCCTGCTAAATTATGGACCCTTGAAAGCTGTACCATCTCCTTCTTTTCATGATATCTCTCTCTACCCTCAACTCTCCATCCTCCCCCGTCCACCTCCATGCCTCTGTACTTGGCACAGTACTCTAAAATGGGACGTAGTAGAAGGTGAGTTGATGTCATGAATTCCTATCATGCCCTAGAAGGAGATGATAGAAGCACAATCCAAGAGAAATAACTGCCTGGATGACTTTGGCCATTTTCTCTAGGAAGCAAAGAGCCAGAAGTTCTTTGTATTCTTAAAAACCTAAAATAAAATAAAGGCCAAGTTGAAATGGGAACATGACCAGGAGGCTTGAAGCTTAGTGAGAGAGTTGATTACACTAACCCCTTGGCTAGATTAAACTTTCCAGCCGAATAGGGCTGGATGCTAGATATGGGGAGGCAGACCTTGGTTCTGCCCTAGGTGGGGGTTTATAGCTAATATACATCCAGAGAGGACATTGGACAACAGACTAAAGACCCTAAGCAGATAATTAGTCACAACAAAAGTATAATAGTACAGAAGGCAGATTTATATAGGTGGGAACACGATGCCCAGTACCTGGCTGGGAGGCTTCCTCCTGTTCTTTTCTCTGTCCTTATAAACTCTGAGACCCATTATAAGTTTGGACAACCGGAAGATTTAGACATTTCTTGCTTTAGAGCCCATAGTCAGCATTTGAATTAAAAATGCACCTAAGCACAAAAACTAGAGACATGTACCCAAGAGAACTGTGTACTTAAAAGCAGTTGGAAAGAGCACATTTTACGACTTTCCTGTGGAAAGAAAATATCTCAAAATGGCCTGATTTATCCAGACAGGCCAGAGGAAGCGCAGTAAACAGAGAGACCACTTCCTTGAAGGCCCAGCCCTTGTCCTCACTCCAGATGAGTACTCAATGGTAAAATTGTATTTAAAGACCAGAACCTGCTAGCGGGGAGCTAACGCAGACCTCTAGCCAGCTCTACATGGCTTATTAACACCAAGTGGTGCTTGATACTGGCTTCCCACTGCCATAATTTCAATCCTAGGGTGAGGAAGATTTTTTTCTTTTTGATACTTCATTATTTATTTTTCAAGAAGTTCTGTCATCTCTGTGATAGGCAAGCATTTAACAAGGATTCCCTTGCCTAGATAACGTCCACACATTCAATATCCCTATCAGCGGTAGTCGCTTCTTCTTTACATTTTTCACAATCTGTATTATTTTCTTTATATATTTGGTCAGTTGTTTATTTTTGGCATCCTCCACAAGGATGCAGTCATGTTGCATGTTGGGTCTGGTTGTTATTGTTGCATCTCAGCTGTTAGCATAGTACCCAACAGATGGGAGATGGTCAATAAATGGTGAATGAATGGATGAGTGAATGGATGGATTCAGATATAATTGGGACTTACCCATGACGCAGTGGTGAACATAATAAAAAACCTCTGTTGTAACTAGAGACACAAGTAGTCAGGGTAGAAGAACCATAATTTTACTTGCTACTTCAAGAGAGTAAAATCTCAGAGCACTGTTAACCTGACCCACTCCTTTATATTTTTGCTAACCTCATAGCTATTCTAATTGCCCACTAGCGAGAGACCAGAAGCCCAATGTTGAGGCCTTGTAGCAGAAGGTGTGCTTCCCACATTCATCTGTCTCATTTGAAGCAAAAAACCCTCAGAATTCTGTTATTATCACCCTGCTATATGCGTGGGCTATTCATCAGTTCATTCTGATGTGGAGGCTGCTTTGATATAGTAGAAAAAAGTCTGCTCTTGGGACCATAAGACATCAGTATAAACCTTGGTATTGCCATTCTGCTGCTGTGTGCCCTTGGGCAAGTCATGCAACCTCTCTGAGTCTCCCTCCCTTCTGTGAATGAGATTCCTATAATCTGCCTCACAGGCTGAGAGGATTAAATCATATCATAGATGTGAAAACTATAAAATATGAAATACAGCACACACGAGATACAAGAATGACAAAAGTGATGGTTTCTTCTGAAGTGATTGCAGGCACATACGTAGGCTGTTTTCTGCCCTGCTGGGCTCCCCAGGGCCCACACACCTCATCTGAGGGAAGGG